>NC_060179.1:3334776-3387276 GCF_021184085.1 Oncorhynchus gorbuscha | reverse complement strand
GAGAGGAGAAGAGAGGATAAACAGATGATTGGCAGAGTGAGATCGTAGGTTAAACAGCCAGGGTGATGAATGTGCGTCATTCAGAGGCCAAAAGGTCAATAGGTGAATGCCATTCCACACATAATAGGAAAGATGAGAGGAATCAAAACGATGATGATGATGAAGACGATGATGATGATGATACGTTTATGTTTCTTCCTAGGTTCTGGCCTTTCTAGGGAGTTTTTACTAGCCACTGTGCTTCTACACCTGTATTGCTTGCTGTTTGTGGTTTTATGGCTGTGTTTCTGTACAGCACTTTGAGATAACAGCTGCTGTACGAAGGGCTTTATAAATACATTTGATTTTGGTTTGATATTCAGTCCCGCTTTGCCCGTGGAGTAGGGAAAAAAGTGAATTATTTCATGCTTACTGAGTGAAGCTTAATGAGTCTTCTTGATTGAACTTTCGCAAACTACATTAGAGAACTGCTGAGCTGCTCCCTTGCTTGATACTGTCTGTATTCTATTTGGAATACAGTGAAGTTACATTGTGACAATGTGTTTTCTCTTGAAATGTTACAATAACACCTACAGCTGAAGAGCTCTCTGTATTTCACACTAATGTAAAAAAGCAACAGCTCTGGGTGGCAGCCGGGGAGATAAGGAGCGGAGAACATCACAGGCTTGGAGAGGAGGAGGAGAGGAGGGAGGGAGGGGAGAACATCACAGGCTTGGAGGGAGGGAGGGAGGAGGGAGGGAGGGTGGGAGGGAGGGAGGGAGGGAGGGAGGAGGGAGGGGAGAACATCACAGGCTTGGAGAGGAGAGGTGGTGGGAGGGAGGGGGAGGGAGGGAGGGGAGAACATCACAGGCTTGGAGAGGAGAGGTGGTGGGAGGGAGGGGGAGGGAGGGAGGGGAGAACATCACAGGCTTGGAGAGGAGAGGTGGTGGGAGGGAGGGAGGGAGGGAGGGAGGGAGGGAGGGAGGGAGGGTGGTGGGAGGGAGGGAGGGAGGGAGGGAGGGAGGGGGAGGAGGAGAACATCACAGGCTTGGAGAGGAGAGGTGGTGGCAGCCGGGAGATAAGGAGCGGAGAACATCACAGGCTTGGAGAGGAGAGGTGGTGGGAGGGAGGGGAGAACATCACAAGCTTGGAGAGGAGAGGTGGTGGGAGGGAGGGAGGGAGGGAGGGGAGAACATCACAGGCTTGGAGAGGAGAGGGAGGGAGGGAGGGAGGGAGGGAGGGAGGGAGGGAGGGAGGGAGGGAGGGAGGGAGGGAGGGAGGGAGGGAGGGAGGGAGGGAGGGAGGGAGGGAGGGAGGGAGGGAGGGAGGGAGGGAGAGCATCACAGGCTTGGAGAGGATAGGTGGAGGGAGGGAGGGAGGGAGGGAGCGAGGGAGGGAGGGAGGGAGGGGAGAACATCACAGGCTTGGAGAGGAGAGGTGGAGGGAGGGAGGGAGGGAGGGAGGGAGGGAGGGAGGGAGGGAGGGAGGGAGGGAGGGAGGGGAGAACATCACAGGGTTGGAGAGGAGAGGTGGAGGGAGGGAGGGAGGAGAGAACATCACAGGCTTGGAGAGGAGAGGTGGAGGGAGGGAGGGAGGGAGGGAGGGAGGGAGGGAGGGAGGGAGGGAGGGAGGGAGGAGGGAGGGAGGGAGGGAGGGGAGAACATCACCGGCTTGGAGAGGAGAGGTGGTGGGAGGGAGGGAGGGAGGGAGGGAGGGAGGGGAGAACATCACAGGCTTGGAGAGGAGAGGTGGTGGGAGGGAGGGAGGGCGGGAGTGAGGGAGGGAGTGAGGGAGGGAGGGGAGAACATCACAGGCTTGGAGAGGAGAGGAGAGGAGAGGAGGGAGGGAGGGAGGGAGGGAGGGAGGGAGGGAGGGAGGGAGGGAGGGGAGAGCATCACAGGCTTGGAGAGGATAGGTGGAGGGAGGGAGGGAGGGAGGGAGGGAGGGAGGGAGGGAGGGAGGGAGGGAGGGAGGGAGGGAGCGAGGGAGGGAGGGAGGGAGGGAGGGAGGGAGGGAGGGAGGGAGGGGAGGGAGGGAGGGGGAACATCACAGGCTTGGAGAGGAGAGGAGAGGAGAGGAGGGAGGGAGGGAGGGAGGGAGGGAGGGAGGGAGGGGAGAGCATCACAGGCTTGGAGAGGATAGGTGGAGGGAGGGAGGGAGGGAGGGAGGGAGGGAGGGAGGGAGGGAGCGAGGGAGGGAGGGAGGGAGGGGAGAACATCACAGGCTTGGAGAGGAGAGGTGGAGGGAGGGAGGGAGGGAGGGGAGAACATCACAGGCTTGGAGAGGAGAGGTGGAGGGAGGGAGGGAGGGAGGGAGGGAGGGAGGGGGAGGGAGGGAGGGAGGGAGGGAGGGAGGGAGGGAGGGAGGGAGGGAGGGAGGGAGGGAGGGGGAGGGGAGAACATCACCGGCTTGGAGAGGAGAGGTGGTGGGAGGGAGGGAGGGAGGGAGGGGAGAACATCACAGGCTTGGAGAGGAGAGGTGGTGGGAGGGAGGGAGGGCGGGAGTGAGGGAGGGAGTGAGGGAGGGAGGGGAGAACATCACAGGCTTGGAGAGGAGAGGTGGTGGGAGGGAGGGGGAGGGAGGGAGGGGAGAACATCACAAGCTTGGAGAGGAGAGGTGGTGGGAGGGAGGGGGAGGGAGGGGAGAACATCACAGGCTTGGAGAGGAGAGGAGGGGGAGGGAGGGAGGGAGGGGGAGGGAGGGAGGGAGGGAGGGGAGAGCATCACAGGCTTGGAGAGGATAGGTGGAGGGAGGGAGGGAGGGAGGGGAGAACATCACAGGCTTGGAGAGGAGAGGTGGAGGGAGGGAGGGAGGGAGGGAGGGGAGAACATCACAGGGTTGGAGAGGAGAGGTGGAGGGAGGGAGGGAGGGAGGGAGAACATCACAGGCTTGGAGAGGGAGGGAGGGAGGGAGAACATCACAGGCTTGGAGAGGAGAGGTGGTGGGAGGGAGGGAGGGAGGGAGGGAGGGGAGAACATCCCAGATTTGGCTTCTGTGTCTTTTTGTAGCACCAAACATTTTGTGAAAGGTACAACACCGTGTACATGGAGATGTGTCCAGTTTCCTTTAGGCCCCTTTAACAGGGAAACTGTGAAGCCAGTTGTAAAGACTACTGACTGTTTCTAATCAAGATTTTGAAACAATAGTTTGTCTGTTTGATAATTTTCATCATATGGGCAGAATATTATCCATAGATTAGAGGCCTAGCGCACTGAATTTTGATCCGTTTTGAAAAAATAAAACATTTAAACTGGAACAAGATCATTTTGGTGAAAGACTGGATAGATGGCTTAGTCCAGCAATCGGATTGAAAGTCGTTCGTATGGAAATAATCCAAACATTCTGTTTAAAAATAATATCTTGTGCCGCTAACTTCAGTATTTATTATTCTCAGAGAACCTACATTTATCCGTCATGTACTTGCGCATGAAGGCTAAACTTACAGACGGGACCGACAGACAGCAAGTAAATTCCTTTCCCCGGGAAGTGCGGCCCTCGCTGACAGAGTACTCTCTCTCCAAGTTAAAACTACGTTCGTAACTGTAGGACGTCACCATAGTAACGGGTAACGAGCGTTTACCGACCGGACGTCGGTGAGTTATTGTGTTGAACTTCAGAGTACTTTTCTTAGGCGTGAGTGGGTCTGAGGGGCGGGACAAGCAGGCAGCACAGCGGGGCAGCTCCGGATAATTAGATTGACAGTTCCGGTTGCCTAGCGATGGACTTTAGCCCCGCTTCGGGAAGTGGCGAGGAGCGACAGGATAAATGCCCTTTTCAGTGGCGCTTCTAAGCGATCTCCAGAGAAGTTCTCGAAGGCGGGGCTAAAGTCCATCGCTAGGCAACCGGAAAAAGCCATTCAGACATGCTGTGACCGAGGTGCTTTCAAAGCCAACACATTTTATACGCTCATATGAAGAGATGTATATAGGTCTAGACTACAATACTCTGCCCATACATTCTTAGAAAAACATGTTTGGGATTATTGGCACTGAAAATTGACCCTAAAAGCTTCTTCCAAGAATCCCAAAGGTGGTGGAGGTTCATCTCAGAAACCGAACTGCCCCAACAGACAAAAATTGTGGATTTGAATTGGAAAGGAGAGCAGGTGACTTCACTGAATTGTTTTTTAAAACATCTCCTCAATTTAAGGTTTGTCCCTTGTATGATATAAATTCATATTGTTTTATAATGATACCATATATCTATAATATACAGATAATATGTAGACTATAGTAATATGTAGACTATAAGAATATGTAGAATATAAGGATATGTAGACTATAGTAATATATAGACTATAAGAATATGTAGACTATAGTAATATATAGACTATAGTAATATGTAGACTATAAGGATATGTAGACTATAGTAATATGTAGACTATAGTAATATATAGACTATAAGAATATGTAGACTATAGTAATATATAGACTATAAGAATATGTAGACTATAGTAATATATAGACTATAAGAATATGTAGACTATAGTAATATATAGACTATAAGAATATGTAGACTATAGTAATATATAGACTATAAGAATATGTAGACTATAGTAATATGTAGACTATAGTAATATATAGACTATAAGGATATGTCTGGCAGACATATCAGTGTGGATAACGGATCACCACCTCAAGCTGAACCTCGGCAAGACGGAGCTGCTCTTCCTCCCGGGGAAGGACTGCCCGTTCCATGATCTCGCCATCACGGTTGACAACTCCATTGTGTCCTCCTCCCAGAGCGCTAAGAACCTTGGCGTGATCCTGGACAACACCCTGTCGTTCTCAACCAACATCAAGGCGGTGGCCCGTTCCTGTAGGTTCATGCTCTACAACATCCGCAGAGTACGACCCTGCCTCACACAGGAAGCGGAGCAGGTCCTAATCCAGGCACTTGTCATCTCCCGTCTGGATTACTGCAACTCGCTGTTGGCTGGGCTCCCTGCCTGTGCCATTAAACCCCTTCAACTCATCCAGAACGCCGCAGCCCGTCTGGTGTTCAACCTTCCCAAGTTCTCTCACGTCATCCCGCTCCTCCGCTCTCTCCACTGGCTTCCAGTTGAAGCTCGCATCCGCTACAAGACCATGGTGCTTGCCTACGGAGCTGTGAGGGGAACGGCACCTCAGTACCTCCAGGCTCTGATCAGGCCCTACACCCAAACAAGGGCACTGCGTTCATCCACCTCTGGCCTGCTCGCCTCCCTACCACTGAGGAAGTACAGCTCCCGCTCAGCCCAGTCAAAACTGTTCGCTGCTCTGGCCCCCCAATGGTGGAACAAACTCCCTCACGACGCCAGGACAGCGGAGTCAATCACCACCTTCCGGAGACACCTGAAACCCCACCTCTTTAAGGAATACCTAGGATAGGATAAGTAATCCCTCTCACCCACCCCTTTAAGATTTAGATGCACTATTGTAAAGTGACTGTTCCACTGGATGCCATAAGGTGAATGCACCAATTTGTAAGTCGCTCTGGATAAGAGCGTCTGCTAAATGACTTAAATGTAAATGTAAATGATATGTAGACTATAGTAATATGTAGACTATAGTAATATATAGACTATAAGGATATGTAGACTATAGTAATATGTAGACTATAGTAATATATAGACTATAGTAATATGTAGACTATAGTAATATATAGACTATAAGAATATGTAGACTATAGTAATATGTAGACTATAGTAATATATAGACTATAAGAATATGTTGAAGGCTGTATTGGGTGCGGATGACTGAACTGCTCACTTTAGTGTCTGCAGGTGTACAGACGAGGAGGCACACAAAGGTAGGTCAATTGGTATTGGTATGTTCTACAGATCACATTGACCCTCCTCCCTGACCTCTTCAATAAATATCCCAGAGGCCTCTACATTATGGACAAGGTATGTGTATGAAAACTATTATCAAAACAGTTTATTTTAATTTTTTTAATTCACATATACCACCAAAAACCAAGTTATGAATACTGTTGTGTGTGTTTTGTTAAGCATCTGTATAATTACATGTTTGGGGATTGACAGACTTCTCCCTCCCTCCCTCCCTCCCTCCCTCCCTCCCTCCCTCCCTCCCTCCCTCCCTCCCTCCCTCCCTCCCTCCCTCCCTCCCTCCCTCCCTCCCTCCCTCCCTCCCCCTCCCTCCCTACCCTCCCTCCCCCTACCCTCCCTCCCTACCCCCTACCCTCCCTCCCTCCCCTCCCTCCCTACCCTCTCAATGTGTGGGGGTACAGGTTAGTGATGAGGCTATATACAGGGTATTACGGTACAGAGTCAATGTGGAGGCTATATACAGGGTGTTACGGTACAGAGTCAATGTGGAGGCTATATACAGGGGG
Source organism: Oncorhynchus gorbuscha (assembly GCF_021184085.1). Lineage (NCBI taxonomy): Eukaryota > Metazoa > Chordata > Actinopteri > Salmoniformes > Salmonidae > Oncorhynchus > Oncorhynchus gorbuscha. The sequence continues at coordinate 3,380,961 of NC_060179.1, read as the reverse complement.
TACCGGTACAGAGTCAATGTGGAGGCTATATACAGGGGTTACCGGTACAGAGTCAATGTGGAGGCTATATACAGGGTGTTACGGTACAGAGTCAATGTGGAGGCTATATACAGGGTGTACCAGTACAGAGTCAATGTGGAGACTATATACAGGGGGTACCGGTACAGAGTCAATGTGCCGATTCGTCGAGGTAATTGAGGTAATATGTTTATGTAAGTAGAGTTAATTAAAGTAACTATGCATAGATAAAAAACACAGATGATTTTAGTCCATAACAATATTTGTAGCCAAACTGTACACGATATAATGGAAAGCGGTAAACATACACATTTAAAAACCAACTCATCCACACAATCGTGCACTAGTTAGCAATAAAATGGTTTTACTTTCTTTAATAACAGACTCATGAACACAATCATGCAACAGGCTACAGCTTCCCTGGGAAACTCATTATATTGTAGCCTCACGCAAACAAAGGAATTTGCTTCTGCTGCAGTGTGATGGTTCATTGCAGCTTAGAGAGGAGAGGTGGAGGTAGGGAGGAGAGAGAGAGATAATCACAGCTTAGAGAGGAGAGGTGGAGGTAGGGAGGGAGAGAGAGATAATCACAGCTTAGAGAGGAGAGGTGGAGGTAGGGAGGGAGAGAGAGATAATCACAGCTTGGAGAGGAGAGGTGGAGGTAGGGAGGGAGAGAGAGATAATCACAGCTTAGAGAGGAGAGGTGGAGGTAGGGAGGGAGAGAGAGATAATCACAGCTTGGAGAGGAGAGGTGGAGGTAGGGAGGGAGAGAGAGATAATCACAGCTTAGAGAGGAGAGGTGGAGGTAGGGAGGGAGAGAGAGATAATCACAGCTTAGAGAGGAGAGGTGGAGGTAGGGAGGGAGAGAGAGAGAGATAATCACAGCTTGGAGAGGAGAGGTGGAGGTAGGGAGGGAGGGAGAGAGAGATAATCACAGCTTAGAGAGGAGAGGTGGAGGTAGGGAGGGAGAGAGAGATAATCACAGCTTGGAGAGGAGAGGTGGAGGTAGGGAGGGAGAGAGGGAGTGAATCACAGCTTAGAGAGGAGAGGTGGAGGTAGGGAGGGAGAGAGAGATAATCACAGCTTGGAGAGGAGAGGTGGAGGTAGGGAGGGAGAGAGAGATAATCAAAGCTTAGAGAGGAGAGGTGGAGGTAGGGAGGGAGAGAGAGATAATCACAGCTTGGAGAGGAGAGGTGGAGGTAGGGAGGGAGAGAGGGAGATAATCACAGCTTAGAGAGGAGAGGTGGAGGTAGGGAGGGAGAGAGGGAGATAATCACAGCTTGGAGAGGAGAGGTGGAGGTAGGGAGGGAGAGAGGGAGATAATCACAGCTTGGAGAGGAGAGGTGGAGGTAGGGAGGGAGAGAGATAATCACAGCTTAGAGAGGAGAGGTGGAGGTAGGGAGGGAGAGAGATAATCACAGCTTAGAGAGGAGAGGTGGAGGTAGGGAGGGAGAGAGATAATCACAGCTTAGAGAGGAGAGGTGGAGGTAGGGAGGGAGAGAGAGATAATCACAGCTTAGAGAGGAGAGGTGGAGGTAGGGAGGGAGAGAGAGATAATCACAGCTTAGAGAGGAGAGGTGGAGGTAGGGAGGGAGAGAGAGATAATCACAGCTTAGAGAGGAGAGGTGGAGGTAGGGAGGGAGAGAGATAATCACAGCTTAGAGAGGAGAGGTGGAGGTAGGGAGGGAGAGAGGGAGATAATCACAGCTTGGAGAGGAGAGGTGGAGGTAGGGAGGGAGAGAGGGAGATAATCACAGCTTGGAGAGGAGAGGTGGAGGTAGGGAGGGAGAGAGGGAGAGAGGGAGATAATCACATCGTAGAGAGGAGAGGTGGAGGTAGGGAGGGAGAGAGGGAGATAATCACAGCTTGGAGAGGAGAGGTGGAGGTAGGGAGGGAGAGAGGGAGATAATCACAGCTTGGAGAGGTGGAGGTAGGGAGGGAGAGAGGGAGATAATCACAGCTTGGAGAGGAGAGGTGGAGGTAGGGAGGGAGAGAGGGAGATAATCACAGCTTGGAGAGGAGAGGTGGAGGTAGGGAGGGAGAGAGGGAGATAATCACAGCTTGGAGAGGAGAGGTGGAGGTAGGGAGGGAGAGAGGGACATAATCACAGCTTAGAGAGGAGTGGTGGAGGTAGCGAGGGAGAGAGAGAGATAATCACAGCTTAGAGAGGAGAGGTGGAGGTAGGGAGGGAGAGAGAGATAATCACAGCTTAGAGAGGAGAGGTGGAGGTAGGGAGGGAGAGAGATAATCACAGCTTAGAGAGGAGAGGTGGAGGTAGGGAGGGTGAGAGATAATCACAGCTTAGAGAGGAGAGGTGGAGGTAGGGAGGGAGAGAGAGATAATCACAGCTTAGAGAGGAGAGGTGGAGGTAGGGAGGGAGAGAGATAATCACAGCTTAGAGAGGAGAGGTGGAGGTAGGGAGGGAGAGAGATAATCACAGCTTAGAGAGGAGAGGTGGAGGTAGGGAGGGAGAGAGGGAGATAATCACAGCTTGGAGAGGAGAGGTGGAGGTAGGGAGGGAGAGAGGGAGATAATCACAGCTTGGAGAGGAGAGGTGGAGGTAGGGAGGGAGAGAGGGAGAGAGGGAGATAATCACATCGTAGAGAGGAGAGGTGGAGGTAGGGAGGAGAGAGGGAGATAATCACAGCTTGGAGAGGAGAGGTGGAGGTAGGGAGGGAGAGAGGGAGATAATCACAGCTTGGAGAGGTGGAGGTAGGGAGGGAGAGAGGGAGATAATCACAGCTTGGAGAGGAGAGGTGGAGGTAGGGAGGGAGAGAGGGAGATAATCACAGCTTGGAGAGGAGAGGTGGAGGTAGGGAGGGAGAGAGGGAGATAATCACAGCTTGGAGAGGAGAGGTGGAGGTAGGGAGGGAGAGAGGGACATAATCACAGCTTAGAGAGGAGAGGTGGAGGTAGCGAGGGAGAGAGAGAGATAATCACAGCTTAGAGAGGAGAGGTGGAGGTAGGGAGGGAGAGAGAGATAATCACAGCTTGGAGATGAGAGGTGGAGGTAGGGAGGGAGAGAGGGAGATAATCACAGCTTGGAGAGGAGAGATGGAGGTAGGGAGGGAGAGAGAGATAATCACAGCTTGGAGAGGAGAGGTGGAGGTAGGGAGGGAGAGAGATAATCACAGCTTAGAGAGGAGAGGTGGAGGTAGGGAGGGAGAGAGAGATAATCACAGCTTGGAGAGGAGAGGTGGAGGTAGGGAGGGAGAGAGATAATCACAGCTTAGAGAGGAGAGGTGGAGGTAGGGAGGGAGAGAGAGATAATCACAGCTTGGAGAGGAGAGGTGGAGGTAGGGGGAGAGAGATAATCACAGCTTAGAGAGGAGAGGTGGAGGTAGGGAGGGAGAGAGAGATAATCACAGCTTGGAGAGGAGAGGTGGAGGTAGGGAGGGAGAGAGGGAGATAATCACAGCTTAGAGAGGAGAGGTGGAGGTAGGGAGGGAGAGAGAGATAATCACAGCTTAGAGAGGAGAGGTGGAGGTAGGGAGGGAGAGAGGGAGATAATCACAGCTTGGAGAGGAGAGGTGGAGGTAGGGAGGGAGAGAGGGAGATAATCACAGCTTGGAGAGGAGAGGTGGAGGTAGGGAGGGAGAGAGGGAGATAATCACAGCTTAGAGAGGAGAGGTGGAGGTAGGGAGGGAGAGAGAGATAATCACAGCTTAGAGAGGAGAGGTGGAGGTAGGGAGGGAGAGAGGGAGATAATCACAATTTGGAGAGGAGAGGTGGAGGTAGGGAGGGAGAGAGAGAGATAATCACAGCTTGGAGAGGAGAGGTGGAGGTAGGGAGGGAGAGAGGGAGATAATCACAATTTGGAGAGGAGAGGTGGAGGTAGGGAGGGAGAGAGGTAGATAATCACAGCTTGGAGAGGAGAGGTGGAGGTAGGGAGGGAGAGAGGGACATAATCACAGCTTAGAGAGGAGAGGTGGAGGTAGGGAGGGAGAGAGAGAAAATCACAGCTTGGAGAGGAGAGGTGGAGGTAGGGAGGGAGAGAGGGAGATAATCACAGCTTGGAGAGGAGAGGTGGAGGTAGGGAGGGAGAGAGAGATAATCACAGCTTGGAGAGGAGAGGTGGAGGTAGGGAGGGAGAGAGATAATCACAGCTTAGAGAGGAGAGGTGGAGGTAGGGAGGGAGAGAGAGATAATCACAGCTTGGAGAGGAGAGGTGGAGGTAGGGAGGGAGAGAGGGAGATAATCACAGCTTAGAGAGGAGAGGTGGAGGTAGGGAGGGAGAGAGAGATAATCACAGCTTAGAGAGGAGAGGTGGAGGTAGGGAGGGAGAGAGGGAGATAATCACAGCTTGGAGAGGAGAGGTGGAGGTAGGGAGGGAGAGAGGGAGATAATCACAGCTTGGAGAGGAGAGGTGGAGGTAGGGAGGGAGAGAGGGAGATAATCACAGCTTAGAGAGGAGAGGTGGAGGTAGGGAGGGAGAGAGAGATAATCACAGCTTAGAGAGGAGAGGTGGAGGTAGGGAGGGAGAGAGGGAGATAATCACAATTTGGAGAGGAGAGGTGGAGGTAGGGAGGGAGAGAGAGAGATAATCACAGCTTGGAGAGGAGAGGTGGAGGTAGGGAGGGAGAGAGGGAGATAATCACAATTTGGAGAGGAGAGGTGGAGGTAGGGAGGGAGAGAGGTAGATAATCACAGCTTGGAGAGGAGAGGTGGAGGTAGGGAGGGAGAGAGGGACATAATCACAGCTTAGAGAGGAGAGGTGGAGGTAGGGAGGGAGAGAGAGAAAATCACAGCTTGGAGAGGAGAGGTGGAGGTAGGGAGGGAGAGAGGGAGATAATCACAGCTTGGAGAGGAGAGGTGGAGGTAGGGAGGGAGAGAGAGAGATAATCACAGCTTGGAGAGGAGAGGTGGAGGTAGGGAGGGAGAGAGAGATAATCACAGCTTGGAGAGGAGAGGTGGAGGTAGGGAGGGAGAGAGGGAGATAATCACAGCTTGGAGAGGAGAGGTGGAGGTAGGGAGGGAGAGAGAGATAATCACAGCTTGGAGAGGAGAGGTGGAGGGAGGGAGAGAGAGAGAGAGAAAAGAGAAAAGGAAGCGATTACCAAACCTTTCATAACATAACCATCACCTACAGAGAGATGAACCAGGAGAAGAGTCCCCTAAGCAAGCTGGTCCTGGGGCTCTGTTCACAAACACAAACACACCCCACTAGACCCCAGGACAGCAACACAATTAGACCCAACCAAATCATGAGAAATCAAAAAGATAATTACTTGACAGACTGGAAAGGATGTTTTAATATACTCTAAGGGGGATTCAGACCTGAGTTATTCTAAGGGGATTCAGACCTGATATACTCTAAGGGGGATTCAGACCTGAGTTACTCAAAGGGGGATCAGACCTGAGTTACTCTAAGGGGGGGGTCAGACATGAGTTACTCTAAAGGGGATTCAGACCTGAGTTACTCTAAGGGGGATTCAGACCTGAGTTACTCTAAAGGGGATTACAGACCTGAGTTACTCTAAGGGGGATTCAGACCTGAGTTACTCTAAAGGGGATTACAGACCTGAGTTACTCTAAGGGGATTACAGACCTGAGTTACTCTAAGGGGGGGGGTCAGACCTGAGTTACTCTAAGGGGGATTCAGACCTGAGTTACTCTAAGGGGGATTCAGACCTGAGTTACTCTAAAGGGGATTACAGACCTGAGTTACTCTAAGGGGATTACAGACCTGAGTTACTCTAAGGGGATTACAGACCTGAGTTACTCTAAGGGGATTACAGACCTGATATACTGATATAAGGTGGGAGGGGGTGAGACCTGAGTTACTCTAAGGGGGGGGGGGGGGGGGGTGAGACCTGAGTTACTCTAAGGTGGGAGGGGGTGAGACCTGAGTTACTCTAAGGTGGGGGGGGTGAGACCTGAGTTACTCTAAGGTGGGAGGGGGGGGTGAGACCTGAGTTACTCTAAGGGGGGAGGGGGTGAGACATGAGTTACTCTAAGGGGGGGGGGGTGAGACCTGAGTTACTCTAAGGGGGGAGGGGGTGAGACATGAGTTACTCTAAGGGGGGTGAGACCTGAGTTACTCTAAGGGGGTGAGACCTGAGTTACTCTAAGGGGGGGGGGTGAGACCTGGGTTACTCTAAGGGGGGATGAGACCTGGGTTACTCTAAGGGGGGATGAGACCTGGGTTACTCTAAGGGGGGTGAGACCTGAGTTACTCTAAGGGGGGGGGGTGAGACCTGAGTTACTCTAAGTGTCATGCAGGTGAAAGAGGACCCAAAAGCGACTTGGCGAAAACAGAGTCTTTAATCCAGTAAAGTAATTACAAACAAAAAACACAACTTTCACTCGAAATGACGAGGACAAACTGGAGACTCGATCTTGAACAGCAGGTGAACAGCAGGTTGCCTCGGGAAGGCACTTGAACCAGACAGACTCAGACACCTGCTCACCACGCAGCATCTGAGGAAAACACGACACGACAGGGCGATACACAAACACAGCACGGTGAATTCTAGACAAGGAACCGACAGGACAGGAACGGAACACAAAGGAAGAAATAGGGACTCTAATCAGGGGAAAGGATCGGGAACAGGTGTGGGAAGACTAAATGATTGATTAGGGGAATAGGAACAGCTGGGAGCAGGAACGGAACGATAGAGAGAAGAGAGAGCGAGAGAGTGAGAGAGGGAGGGGGAGAGAGAGGGATAGAAAGAGGGAAAGAACCTAATAAGACCAGCAGAGGGAAACGAATAGAATGGGAAGCACAGGGACAAGACAAGATAATAAATGACAAAACATGACAGTACCCCCACTCACCGAGCGCCTCCTGGCGCACTCGAGGAGGAATCCTGGCGGCAACGGAGGAAATCATCAATGAGTGAACGGTCCAGCACGTCCCGAGACGGAACCCAACTCCTCTCCTCAGGACCGTAACCCTCCCAATCCACTAAGTATTGGTGACCCCGTCCCGAGAACGCATGTCCATGATCTTATGTACCTTGTAAATAGGTGCGCTCTCGACAAGGACGGGAGGGGGGAGGGAAGACGAACGGGGGTGCGAAGAAAGGGCTTGACACAGGAGACATGGAAGACAGGATGGACGCGACGAAGATGTCGCGGAAGAAGCAATCGCACAGCGACAGGATTGACGACCTGGGAGACACGGAACGGACCAATGAACCGCGGAGTCAACTTACGAGAAGCTGTCGTAAGAGGAAGGTTGCGAGTGGAAAGCCACACTCTCTGGCCGCAACAATACCTTGGACTCTTAATCCTGCGTTTATTGGCGGCTCTCACAGTCTGTGCCCTGTAACGGCAAAGTGCAGACCTCACCCTCCTCCAGGTGCGCTCACAACGTTGGACAAACGCTTGAGCGGAGGGAACGCTGGACTCGGCAAGCTGGGATGAGAACAGAGGAGGCTGGTAACCCAGACTACTCTGAAACGGAGATAACCCGGTAGCAGACGAAGGAAGCGAATTGTGAGCGTATTCTGCCCAGGGGAGCTGTTCTGCCCAAGACGCAGGGTTTCTGAAAGAAAGGCTGCGTAGTATGCGACCAATCGTCTGATTGGCCCTCTCTGCTTGACCGTTAGACTGGGGATGAAACCCGGAAGAGAGACTGACGGACGCACCAATCAAACGACAGAACTCCCTCCAAAACTGTGACGTGAATTGCGGACCTCTGTCTGAAACGGCGTCTAACGGGAGGCCATGAATTCTGAATACATTCTCGATAATGATTTGTGCCGTCTCCTTAGCGGAAGGAAGTTTAGCGAGGGGAATGAAATGTGCCGCCTTAGAGAACCTATCGACAACCGTAAGAATCACACTCTTCCCCGCAGACAAAGGCAGACCGGTAATGAAGTCTAGGGCGATGTGAGACCATGGTCGAGAAGGAATGGGGAGCGGTCTGAGACGACCGGCAGGAGGAGAGTTACCCGACTTAGTCTGCGCGCAGTCCGAACAAGCAGCCACGAAACGGCGCGTGTCACGCTCCTGAGTCGGCCACCAAAAGCGCTGGCGAATAGACGCAAGAGTGCCTCGAACACCGGGATGACCAGCTAACTTGGCAGAGTGAGCCCACTGAAGAACAGCCAGACGAGTGGAAACAGGAACGAAAAGGAGGTTACTAGGACAAGCGCGCGGCGACGCAGTGTGCGTGAGTGCTTGCTTAACCTGTCTTTCAATTCCCCAGACTGTTAACCCGACAACACGCCCATAAGGAAGAATCCCCTCGGGATCAGTAGAAGCCACAGAAGAACTAAACAGACGGGATAAGGCATCAGGCTTGGTGTTCTTGCTACCCGGACGGTAAGAAATCACAAACTCGAAACGAGCGAAAAACAACGCCCAACGAGCTTGACGGGCATTAAGTCGTTTGGCAGAACGGATGTACTCAAGGTTCTTATGGTCTGTCCAAACGACAAAAGGAACGGTCGCCCCCTCCAACCACTGTCGCCATTCGCCTAGGGCTAAGCGGATGGCGAGCAGTTCACGGTTACCCACATCATAGTTGCGCTCAGATGGCGACAGGCGATGAGAAAAATAAGCGCAAGGATGAACCTTATCGTCAGACTGGAAGCGCTGGGATAGAATGGCTCCCACGCCTACCTCTGAAGCGTCAACCTCGACAATGAATTGTCTAGTGACGTCAGGAGTAACGAGGATAGGAGCGGACGTAAAACGTTCTTTTAGAAGATCAAAAGCTCCCTGGGCGGAACCGGACCACTTAAAACACGTCTTGACAGAAGTAAGAGCTGTGAGAGGGGCAGCAACTTGACCGAAATTACGAATGAAACGCCGATAGAAATTAGCGAAACCTAAAAAGCGCTGCAACTCGACACGTGACCTTGGAACGGGCCAATCACTGACAGCTTGGACCTTAGCGGAATCCATCTGAATGCCTTCAGCGGAAATAACGGAACCGAGAAAAGTAACGGAGGAGACATGAAAAGAGCACTTCTCAGACTTTACGTAGAGACAATTCTCTAAAAGGCGCTGTAGAACACGTCGAACGTGCTGAACATGAATCTCGAGTGACGGAGAAAAAATCAGGATATCGTCAAGATAGACAAAAACAAAGATGTTCAGCATGTCTCTCAGAACATCATTAACTAATGCCTGAAAAACAGCTGGCGCATTGGCGAGACCAAACGGCAGAACCCGGTACTCAAAATGCCCTAACGGAGTGTTAAACGCCGTTTTCCACTCGTCCCCCTCTCTGATGCGCACGAGATGGTAAGCGTTACGAAGGTCCAACTTAGTAAAGCACCTGGCTCCCTGCAGAATCTCGAAGGCTGATGACATAAGGGGAAGCGGATAACGATTCTTAACCGTTATGTCATTCAGCCCTCGATAATCCACGCAGGGGCGCAGAGTACCGTCCTTCTTCTTAACAAAAAGAACCCCGCCCCGGCCGGAGAGGAAGAAGGCACTATGGTACCGGCGTCAAGAGACACAGACAAATAATCCTCGAGAGCCTTACGTTCGGGAGCCGACAGAGAGTATAGTCTACCCCGAGGAGGAGTGGTCCCCGGAAGGAGATCAATACTACAATCATACGACCGGTGAGGAGGAAGGGAGTTGGCTCGGGACCGACTGAAGACCGTGCGCAGATCATGATATTCCTCCGGCACTCCTGTCAAATCGCCAGGTTCCTCCTGAGAAGTAGGGACAGAAGAAACGGGAGGGATGGCAGACATTAAACACTTCACATGACAAGAAACGTTCCAGGATAGGATAGAATTACTAGACCAATTAATAGAAGGATTATGACATACTAGCCAGGGATGACCCAAAACAACAGGTGTAAACGGAGAACGAAAAATCAAAAAAGAAATAGTCTCACTGTGGTTACCAGATACTGTGAGGGTTAAAGGTAGTGTCTCAAATCTGATACTGGGAAGATGACTACCATCTAAGGCGAACATGGGCGTAGGCTTCTCTAACTCTCTGAAAGGAATGTCATGTTTCCGAACCCATGCTTCGTCCATGAAACAACCCTCAGCCCCAGAGTCTATCAAGGCACTACATGTAGCACCCGAACCGGTCCAGCGTAGATGGACCGACAAAGTAGTACAGGATTTTGATGGAGAGACTTGAGTAGTTGCGCTCACCTGTAGCCCTCCGCTTACAGATGAGCTCTGGCTTTTACTGGACATGAATTAACAAAATGTCCAGCAACTCCGCAATAGAGGCACAGGCGGTTGGTGATCCTCCGTTCCCTCTCCTTAGTCGAGATGCGAATCCCTCCCAGCTGCATGGGCTCAGACTCTGAGCCAGAGGAGGGAGATGGTTGCGATGCGGAGCAGGGAAACACCGTTGATGCGAGCTCTCTTCCACGAGCCCGGTGACGAAGATCTACCCGTCGTTCTATGCGGATGGCGAGAGCAATCAAAGAGTCCACATCTGAAGGAACCTCCCGGGAGAGAATCTCATCCTTAACCACTGCGTGGAGTCCCTCCAGAAAACGAGCGAGCAGCGCCGGCTCGTTCCACTCACTAGAGGCAGCAAGAGTGCGAAACTCAATAGAATAATCCGTTATGGACCGTTCACCTTGGCATAAGGAAGCCAGGGCCCTAGAAGCCTCCCTACCAAAAACTGAACGGTCAAAAACCCGAATCATCTCCTCTTTAAAGTTCTGGAACTTGTTAGAGCAATCAGCCCTTGCCTCCCAGATAGCTGTGCCCCATTCTCGAGCCCGGCCAGTAAGGAGTGAAATGACGTAAGCAACCCGAGCTCTCTCTAGAGTATGTGTTGGGTTGGAGAGAACACAATCTCACACTGCGTGAGAAAGGAGCGGCACTCAGTGGGCTGCCCGGAGTAGCAAGGTGGGTTATTAACCCTAGGTTCTGGAGGCTCGGCAGGCCAGGAAGTAACAGGTGGCACGAGACGTAGACTCTGGAACTGTCCAGAGAGGTCGGAAACCTGAGCGGCCAGGTTCTCCACGGCATGGCGAGCCGCAGACAATTCCTGCTCGTGTCTGCCGAGCATGGCTCCTTGGATCTCGACGGCAGTGTAACGAGCGTCTGAAGTCGCTGGGTCCATTCCTTGGTCGGTTCCTTCTGTCATGCAGGTGAAAGAGGACCCAAAAGCGACTTGGCGAAAACAGAGTCTTTAATCCAGTAAAGTAATTACAAACAAAAAACACAACTTTCACTCGAAATGACGAGGACAAACTGGAGACTCGATCTTGAACAGCAGGTGAACAGCAGGTTGCCTCGGGAAGGCACTTGAACCAGACAGACTCAGACACCTGCTCACCACGCAGCATCTGAGGAAAACACGACACGACAGGGCGATACACAAACACAGCACGGTGAATTCTAGACAAGGAACCGACAGGACAGGAACGGAACACAAAGGAAGAAATAGGGACTCTAATCAGGGGAAAGGATCGGGAACAGGTGTGGGAAGACTAAATGATTGATTAGGGGAATAGGAACAGCTGGGAGCAGGAACGGAACGATAGAGAGAAGAGAGAGCGAGAGAGTGAGAGAGGGAGGGGGAGAGAGAGGGATAGAAAGAGGGAAAGAACCTAATAAGACCAGCAGAGGGAAACGAATAGAATGGGAAGCACAGGGACAAGACATGATAATAAATGACAAAACATGACACTAAGGGAGGGGGTGAGTCCTGAGTTACTCTAAGGGGGGGGTGAGTCCTGAGTTATTCAGACCTGAGTTACTATAAGGGGGTGTCAGACATGAGTTACTCTAAGGGGGATTCAGACCTGAGTCACTCTAAGGGGTTTCAGACCTGAGTCACTCTAAGGGGGTTTCAGACCTGATATACTCTAAGGGGGATTTCAGACCTGAGATACTCTAAGGGGGTTCAGACCTGATATACTCTAAGGGGGATTCAGACCTGATATACTCTAAGGGGGATTTCAGACCTGAGTTACTCTAAGGGGGATTACAGACCTGAGTTACTCTAAGGTGGGAGACATGAGTTACTCTAAGGGGGTGAGACCTGAGTTACTCTAAGGGGGTGAGACCTGAGTCACTCTAAGGGGGGGGGGGGGGTGAGACCTGAGTTACTCTAAGGGGGGGGTGAGTCCTGAGTTACTCTAAGGGGGTGTGAGACCTGAGTTACTCTAAGGGGGGGGTGAGACCTGGGTTACTCTAAGGGGGGGTGAGACCTGAGTTACTCTAAGGGGGGGGTGAGACCTGAGTTACTCTAAGGGGGGGTGAGACCTGAGTTACTCTAAGGGGGGGGGTGAGACCTGAGTTACTCTAAGGGGGGGGGGTGAGTCCTGAGTTACTCTAAGGGGGGGGTGAGTCCTGAGTTACTCTAAGGGGGGGTGAGACCTGAGTTACTCTAAGGGGGGGTGAGACCTGGGTTACTCTAAGGGGGGGGGGGGTGAGTCCTGAGTTCTGCTTGTTTACATGGACCTGTTTTCCCTTTATTCTCTATGTATATTCTGATCTTGAACTCACGCCTGGAGAGAAGCCTGTAGCATCACGTTGTACGTGTGGGGTGGAGATCAAAGAAGTTGTGTGTCGGAGGTGTTTCTACAGATACGGCGTGTTCTGATTTTGACAGGTGTTCCCTCATCCCTTTAAACAATAGGAGGAGAGATGGAGAAAAACGTTGGTTCCAAAATGAAAACATCACATTTATTTTTTCCTGATAGAAATATCCCACGCAGTGCTTACCCTGTAATTTACAAATTGATGAGAGCTATTGGTAATCACTAGGTCATTAGTAATCCATTTGGAGAAGGTTGATTGTCAAAATAAATTACAATTTTTAACCTTACGATCGCTGGAGGCAAATGTGAAACCAGTCATTTTTTCAGTATTTTATTAGGATCCCCATTAGCTGTTGTGAAAGCAGCAGCTACTCTTTCTGGCGGTCCACACAGAACATGAAACACATGCTTCAAGAGGGCCACCATTGTTCCTGTTCCCAAGAAAGCTAAGGTAACTGAGCTAAACGACTACCGCCCCGTAGCACTCACTTCCGTCATCATGAAGTGCTTTGAGAGACTAGTCAAGGACCATATCACCTCCACCCTACCTGACACCCTAGACCCACTCCAATTTGCTTACCGCCCAAATAGGTCCACAGACGATGCAATCTCAACCACACTGCACACTGCCATAACCCACCTGGACAAGAGGAATACCTATGTGAGAATGCTGTTCATCGACTACAGCTCGGCATTCAACACCATAGTACCCTCCAAGGTCATCAAGCTCGAGACCCTGGGTCTCGACCCCGCCCTGTGCAACTGGGTACTGGACTTCCTGACGGGCCGCCCCCAGGTGGTGGGGGGTAGGCAACAACATCTCCTCCCCGCTGATCCTCAACACGGGGGCCCCACAAGGGTGCGTTCTGAGCCCTCTCCTGTACTCCCTGTTCACCCACGACTGCTGGTTACGCACGCCTCCAACTCAATCATCAAGTTTGCGGACGACACAACAGTGGTAGGCTTGATTACCAACAACGACGAGACGGCCTACAGGGAGGAGGTGAGGGCCCTGGAGTGTGGTGTCAGGAAAATAACCTCACACTCAACGTCAACAAAACTAAGGAGATGATTGTGGACTTCAGGAAACAGCAGAGGGAACACCCCCTATCCACATCGATGGAACAGTAGTGGAGAGGGTAGCTAGTTTTAAGTTCCTCGGCATACACATCACAGACAAACTGAATTGGTCCACTCACACTGACAGCTCTGAAGGGGCGCAGCAGCGCCTATTCAACCTCAGGAGGCTGAAGAAATTCGGCTTGTCACCAAAAGCACTCACAAACTTCTACAGATGCACAATCGAGAGCATCCTGGCGGGCTGTATCACCGCCTGGTACGGCAACTGCTCCGCCCTCAACCGTAAGGCTCTCCAGAGGGTAGTGAGGACTGCACAACGCATCACCGGGGGCAAACTACCTGCCCTCCAGGACACCTACACCACCCGTTGTTACAGGAAGGCCATAAAGATCATCAAGGACATCAACCACCCGAACCACTACCTGTTCACCCCGCTATCATCCAGAAGGCGAGGTCAGTACAGGTGCATCAAAGCTGGGACCGAGAGACTGAAAAACAGCTTCTATCTCAAGGCCATCAGACTGTTAAATAGCCACCACTAACATTGAGTGGCTGCTGCCAACACACTGTCATTGACACTGACCCAACTCCAGCCATTTTAATAATGGGAATTGATGGAAATGATGTAAATATATCACTAGCCACTTTAAACAATGCTACCTTATATAATGTTACTTACCCTACATTATTCATCTCATATGCATATGTATATACTGTACTCTACAACATCGACTGCATCCTTATGTAACACATGTATCACTAGCCACTTTAACTATGCCACTTTGTTTACTTTGTCTACACACTCATCTCATATGTATATACTGTACTCGATACCATCTACTGTATGCTGCTCTGTACCATCACTCATTCATATATCCTTATGTACATGTTCCTTATCCCTTTACACTGTGTATAAGACAGTAGTTTTGGAATTGTTAGTTAGATTACTTGTTGGTTATCACTGCATTGTCGGAACTAGAAGCACAAGCATTTCGCTACACTCGCATTAACATCTGCTAACCATGTGTATGTGACAAATAAAATTTGATTTGATTTGATTTGACATAATACAGAACATTAATAGACAAGAACAGAACGGAATACATGTAAAACATCACACGTGGCCTACATATCAATACATACTGTTGTCACGATCGTTTAGAGATGGATTGGACCAAGGTGCAGCGTGGTAGGCGTACATCATACATTTATTCAATGATCACCAAAAAACAAGAAAGATAAATGACACGTAATGTTTTGTAGCGCTGACACAGCAACTATACAAAAACAAGATCCCACAACTAAAGGTGGAAAAAAGGCTGCCTAAGTATGATTCCCAATCAGAGACAACGAATGACATCCGGGTCTACATCCCGAACCGGAGCCGCCACCAAGGCTAGATACCCACTCAGACCCTCCCCCATAGAGTCAGGTGTTGCGACTGGAGTTTTTGAGGGGGGGTACTGTCACGCCCTGACCTTAGAGAGCCTTTTTTCTCTCTATTTGGTTAGGTCAGGGTGTGATTTGTGATTTGGGTGGGCATTCTATCCTGGACCGAGGAGGCGTCCTGGAGACCAGGAGCGCTGAGGCGGCACAACCCATCCTGGCTGGATGCTCATATTCACACGGCAAGTGCGGGGAGCTGGCACCGAGCGCACCGGGCTGTGAATACGCACTGGAGACGCAGTGTGTATCACCGCATAACATGGTGCCTGAACGGTCACATGCTCCTTAAAGCGAGTGCGGGGAGTTGGCTCTGGTCTGAAACCTGGCTCCGCGAACCACCCCATGTGCCACCCCGCAACATTTTTTTAGGGGCTGCCTCTCGGGTTTCCTTCGTGGTCGCGGACTCCGGTGTCGTCGTTGTTCCTCCCTGGCTGCTTCTGTCTGCTCGCATGGAATGCGATCCCGTCCGGCCTGGATCTCCTCCCACGTTCAGGATCCCATCCAAGATATCCTCCCATATCCGGGGTGTCTGCTCCTCCTGGCCACGCTGCTTGGTCGGTTTGTCGTGGGATCTTCTGTCACGATCGTTTAGAGATGGATTGGACCAAGGTGCAGCGTGGTAGGCGTACATCACACATTTATTCAATGATCACCAAAAAACAAGAAAGATAAACGACACGTAATGTTTTGTAGCGCTGACACAGCAACTATACAAAAACAAGATCCCACAACTAAAGGTGGAAAAAAGGCTGCCTAAGTATGATTCCCAATCAGAGACAACGAATGACAGCTGCCTCTGATTGCGAACCATACCAGGCCAACAAAGAAACAGACAAACTAGAATGCCCACCCAAATCACACCCTGACCTAACCAAATAGAGAAATATAAAGGCTCTCTAAGGTCAGGGCGTGACAACTGTACACCCAAACTATCTGGGTCCAATAGAGAGTTGTTGCTTTATCTGTTTATGACACCAGGTCTGTTGTTTATTTGTTGTTATTTGTTATTTGCTCATTTGTTTATTTGATCAATATGAGATGGAAGGAGGTTCAATGCAATAAGGGCTCTATATATAATACTGTACTCTTCCTGGGATTTGTTCTGGATTTGGGGACTGTGAAAAGACCCCTGGTGGCATGTCTGTTGGGGTAAATGTGTGTGTCAGAGCTGTGTGTAAATTGAATAATAATAATAATAATTAGGGATTTTAAACACATTAATGTTTCTTAGAAAAAGAAGAAGTGATGCAGTCAGTCTCTCCTCAACTCTTTGCCAAGAGAGACTGACAGCATAGTATTTATATCAGCCCTCTGATTACAATGAAGAGCAAGACGTGCCGCTCAGTTCTGGACCAGCTGCAGCAAACTGAAAAGCATGTCAAATGACAGGTGTTTCAGACTCTTTTTTCACAGTGAGGTGTAAATAGCTGTGTCATTATTCAGAATTGTAATTGTAGGCCTGTGGCTTCACAGTTTAAAGGACTGACATTTGGAGACTCAAGCCGAGGTTGTAGTCTGTGGAAGCCCCACTGACTGTAACCTACCGAGTTGATTTAATCTAGAATGTTTAAGTGATATTTACGGATTCTTCTTTTTTAATTGTTTTACAGTTTCTATCATAATAAATTATAGTCACTGTTGGTAGCCACCGTCAGTAATACCCACACACATCATAACAGTCAATTTAGTGCAGTGACTGTTCATTTTCTTTTCGTTTAGCATCATTCCATTACGTAGTTAGTTTAGGTTTCTTTTATCCAGCACGTTCTTGTGTTTGTTCCTGAGGATCGCTATACTGGATCCTATTAGTGTCAGGCCCTGACCATAGAGAGCCTTTGTTTTTTATGGTATAGTAGGTCAGGGCGTGACTGGTTTTCTAGCTATTATTTTCTATGTGAGGTTCTAGGCTAGAGGTTCTATGTGGGGTTCTAGTTTAGTTTTTCTATGTTGGTGTTTGGTATGATTCCCAGTTAGAGGCAGCTAACTATTGTTGTCTCTAATTGGGGATCATATTTCAGTAGCATTTTTTCCACCTGTGTTTTATTGGGATATTGCTTTTAGTACGTAGCATCTCTGTAGCATCTCTGTAGCATCTCTGTAGCATCTCTGTAGCATCTCTGTAGCATCTCGGTAGCATCTCGGTAGCATCTCGGTAGCATCTCTGTAGCATCTCTGTAGCATCCCTGTAGCATCTCGGTAGCATCTCTGTAGCATCCCTGTAGCATCTCTGTAGCCACAGTTCGTTGTTTGTTTCGTTCTTTCATTGTTGTTATGTGCGTTTTATGTGGCAACCATATCGTGCTGCAGTTTGGTCCGATAATTATTCCAGCGAACGTGACAGGCTAACTTATTAAACGTTGTCCAGTCGTTGGGGACACAGCCTATTGGAATCACTATGGAACCCACAGCACACTGTATGTAGTAGCTGTACAGTTCCCAAATGGACTGTTATCGTCTCAGTTCCGTGATTAGTAAGTTTATTATTTTATTTTTATATTTATTTGATGTTTATTTGATATTTATTTTATGTATATTTTATATTTATTTTATGTATATTTTATATTTACGTTTATTTTATATTTATTTGATATTTATTTTACAATTATTTTATATTTATTTTATATATATTTTATATTTATTTTATATTTATTTTATAATTTACGTTTATTTTATATTTATTTTTTATTTATTTTACAATTATTTGATATTTACTTTATAATTATGTTATATTTGTATATTTATTTTGAGGGTAGATTCAGAGGACTGATGTTCAACTTTTCTCACCTTCCAAGAACAATTGAATATGACAACTTTCTTATGAATCAGGATGCATTTTTGAAACTCCAAAATATTTGTTGCGTAAAGGCTCTCCAACACTGTCATTCATAACTACTTTTCTAACCATAAATAATCTATAAAATCAGAGTAAAAAAAAAATCAAATCTACCAATTGGTGCGGAAAAGGAGGTGAATATGTGTGTATTTAAATATCTTTCTCTGTCATTGATGCTTCTTCTGAAACCGTTCTCTCTCTCTCCGTATACATTCTAGTGAGTCTGTCAAGATAACTCTAATTGAAGGTACACCATATTTAAAGAGATGGATTTAGATAAATGTACTGAAAAAAAACATATTAAATGAAAAACTCCACAAGAAAATGTGTGGCGAGGATTTCTACAGTTTATTTAAATGTAATCTATGTGTGCAGGGCAGGCAGATCTGCAAAACCCATTACGCTGAATACCAAGGACTGGGAAATGCTTCAAATCAAAAGGATGAGCATGTTCTCCAGCTGGCCTCTGTCTCTATAGAGGCAGCAT
This sequence comes from Oncorhynchus gorbuscha, assembly GCF_021184085.1. Taxonomy (NCBI): domain Eukaryota; kingdom Metazoa; phylum Chordata; class Actinopteri; order Salmoniformes; family Salmonidae; genus Oncorhynchus; species Oncorhynchus gorbuscha. Next base: position 3,362,664 of record NC_060179.1, on the reverse strand, counting down.
GTTCTCCAGCTGGCCTCTGTTTCTATAGAGGCAGCATGTTCTCCAGCTGGCCTCTGTTTCTATAGAGGCAGCATGTTCTCCAGCTGGCCAATGTTTCTATAGATGCAGCATGTTCTCTAGCTGGCCAATGTTTCTATAGAGGCAGCATGTTCTCCAGCTGGCCTCTGTTTCTATAGAGGCAGCATGTTCTCCAGCTGGCCTCTGTTTCTATAGAGGCAGCATGTTCTCCAGCTGGCCTCTGTTTCTATAGAGGCAGCATGTTCTCCGGCTGGCCAATGTTTCTATAGATGCAGCATGTTCTCTAGCTGGCCAATGTTTCTATAGAGGCAGCATGTTCTCCAGCTGGTCTCTGTTTCTATAGAGGCAGCATGTTCTTCAGCTGGCCAATGTTTCTACAGAGGCAGCATGTTCTCCAGCTGGCCAATGTTTCTATAGAGACAGCATGTTCTCCAGCTGGCCAATGTTTATATAGAGACAGCATGTTCTCCAGCTGGCCTCTGTCTCTATAGTGGCAGCATGTTCTTCTGCTGGCCTCTGTCTCTATAGTGGCAGCATGTTCTCCTGCTGGCCTCGGTCTCTATAGAGGCAGCATGTTCTCCAGCTGGCCTCTGTCTCTATAGTGGCAGCATGTTCTTCAGCTGGCCTCTGTCTCTATAGAAACAGCATGTTCTTCTGCTAGCCTCTGTCTCTATAGAGGCAGCATGTTCTCCAGCTGGCCTCTGTCTCTATAGAGACAGCATGTTCTCCAGCTGGCCTCTGTCTCTATAGAGGCAGCATATTCTCCTGCTGGCCTGTGTCTCTATAGTGGCAGCATGTTCTCCAGCTGGCCTCTGTCTCTATAGAGACAGCATGTTCTCCTGCTGGCCTCTGTCTCTAAGTGTGTAAGTGGGGCCCCCAGGTGCCTGACAACGTGTTTTTGACAGCTAGTTATTTAAAAAAGTAGACTGCAACAAATAGAACCAGTCAGAAGGTCCTGCAAACGTCCTCTGGCTCCTACAGCAGCAGTAAGTTGGGCTGCTCCTCCGCTTAAATGGAATGGAGTTCCAAATAGAACCTTATATCCTTCCTAGTGCACTACATTTGACCAGAGTCCATAGGGTTCTGGTCAAAAGCAGTGCACTATATAGGGAATAGGGTGCCATAGGACTCTGGCCAAATGTAGTGCACTATATAGGGACTAGGGTGCCATTTGGGAAGCAGCCCAATCTCTGTCGCTGTGAGGAGGGAGGCCAGCTTTTGCAAAATGTGGCAGTAAATATTTTATTGGGGTCAAAGGGATGCTAATGGTGGTGCAGCCCACTGGCAAGGCTAGTTAGGGGTCAAAGTAAATACACCACACACACACACACACACACACACACACACACACACACACACACACACACACACACACACACACACACACACACACACACACACACACACACACACACACACACACACACACACACACACACACACACACACACACACACACACACACACACACACACACACACACACAAAAGTATTTGGCTTCTACGTCTTACAGCTTCACACTGCTTGCCCCTGGCACAGAACACCTTTCAACACACACACACAGTTCAGAACAGGTCTCAGTATCTTTGAGTGTCTGGAAAAAGGTAGGGGTGAGGTCTGAAAAGAGAGAGAGGGGGGTATGGAGGGAGAGAGAGGGAGGTCTGGAAGGAGAGAGGGAGGTCTGGAAGGAGAGAGAGGGAGGTCTGGAAGGAGAGAGAGGGAGGTCTGGACTGAGAGAGAGGGAGGTCTGGAAGGAGAGAGAGGGAGGTGTGGAAGGAGAGAGAGGGAGGTCTGGATGGAGGGATGGGGAATGACTGGAAGGAGGGAGGCTAGGTCTGGAAGGAGGGGAGAGTGGAGGTCTGGAAGGAGGGAAGGGTAGGTCTGGAAGGAGGGAGGGTAGAGGTGTGGAAGGAGAGAGAGGGAGGTCTGGAAGGTGAGAGAGGGAGGTCTGGAAGGAGAGAGAGGGAGGTCTGGAAGGAGAGAGAGGGAGGTCTGGATGGAGGGATGGGGAATGACTGGAAGGAGGGAGGCTAGGTCTGGAAGGAGGGGAGAGTGGAGGTCTGGAAGGAGAGAAGGGTAGGTCTGGAAGGAGGGAGGGTAGAGGTGTGGAAGGAGGGAGGGCTAGGTCTGGAAGGAGGGAGGGTAGAGGTCTGGAAGGAGGGAGGGGTAGGTCTGGAAGGAGGGAAGGGTAGAGGTCTGGAAGGAGGGAGGGATAGGTCTGGAAGGAGGGAGGGATAGGTCTGGAAGGAGAGAGGGGTAGGTCTGGAAGGAGGGAGGGTAGAGGTCTGGAAGGAGGGAGGGTAGAGGCCTGGAAGGAGGGGAGAGTGGGGGTCTGGAAGGAGGGAGGGAGGGTGGAGGTCTGGAAGGAGGGAGGGGTAGAGGTCTGGTAGGATGGAGGGTAGAGGTCTGGAAGGAGGGAGGGTAGAGGCCTGGAAGGAGGGGTGAGTGGGGGTCTGGAAGGAGGGAGGGAGGGGTAGAGGTATGGAAGGAGGGAGGGGTAAAGGTCTGGAAAGAGGGAGGGGTAGGTCTGGAAGGAGGGAGGGCAGAGGTCTGGAAGGAGGGAGGGGTAGAGGTCTAGAAGGAGGGAGGGTAGAGGTCTGGAAAGAGGGAGGGGTAGGTCTGGAAGGAGGGAGGGGTAGAGGTCTGGAAGGAGGGAGGGTAGAGGTCTGGAAGGATGGAGGGTAGAGGTCTGGAAGGAGGGAGGGTAGAGGTCTGGAAGGAGGGAGGGGTAGAGGTCTGGAAGGAGGGAGGGTAGAGGTCTGGAAGGAGGGAGGGTAGAGGTCTGGAAGGAGGGAGGGGTAGGTCTGGTAGGAGGGAGGGTAGAGGTCTGGAAAGAGGGAGGGGTAGGTCTGGAAGGAGGGAGGGGTAGAGGTCTGGAAGGATGGAGGGTAGAGGTCTGGAAGGAGGGAGGGTAGAGGTCTGGAAGGAGGGAGGGGTAGAGGTCTGGAAGGAGCGACGGTGGAGGTCTGGAAGGAGGGAGGGTAGAGGTCTGGAAGGAGGGAGGGTAGAGGTCTGGAAGGAGGGAGGGGTAGGTCTGGTAGGAGGGAGGGTAGAGGTCTGGAAAGAGGGAGGGGTAGGTCTGGAAGGAGGGAGGGGTAGAGGTCTGGAAGGAGGGAGGGGTAGAGGTCTGGAAGGAGGGAGGGGTAGAGGTCTGGAAGGAGGGAGGGTAGAGGTCTGGAAGGATGGAGGGTAGAGGTCTGGAAGGAGGGAGGGTAGAGGTCTGGAAGGAGGGGGGGGTAGAGGTCTGGAAGGAGGGACGGTAGAGGTCTGGAAGGAGGGAGGGTAGAGGTCTGGAAGGAGGGAGGGGTAGGTCTGGTAGGAGGGAGGGTAGAGGTCTGGAAGGATGGAGGGTAGAGGTCTGGAAGGAGGGAGGGTAGAGGTCTGGAAGGAGGGAGGGTAGAGGTCTGGAAAGAGGGAGGGGTAGGTCTGGAAGGAGGGAGGGTTAGAGGTCTGGAAGGAGGGAGGGGTAGAGGTCTGGAAGGAGGGAGGGGTAGAGGTCTGGAAGGAGGGAGGGTAGAGGTCTGGAAGTATGGAGGGTAGAGGTCTGGAAGGAGGGAGGGTAGAGGTCTGGAAGGAGGGAGGGGTAGAGGTCTGGAAGGAGGGAGGGTAGAGGTCTGGTAGGAGGGAGGGTAGAGGTCTGGAAGGAGGAAAGGGGTAGAGGTCTGGAAGGTGGGAGGGTAGAGGTCTGGAAGGAGGGAGGGGTAGAGGTCTGGAAGGAGGGAGGGTAGAGGTCTGGAAGGAGGAAAGGGGTAGAGGTCTGGAAGGAGGGAGGGTAGAGGTCTGGAAGGAGGGAGGGGTAGAGGTCTGGAAGGAGGGAGGGGTAGAGGTCTGGAAGGAGCGAGGGATAGTTCTGGTAGGAGGGAGGGTAGAGGTCTAGAAGGAGGGAGGGTAGAGGTATGGAAGGAGGGAGGGGTAGGTCTGGTAGGAGGGAGGGTAGAGGTCTGGTAGGAGCGAGGGGTAGAGGTCTGGAAGGAGGGAGGGTAGAGGTCTGGTAGGAGGGAGGGGTAGAGGTCTGGAAGGAGGGAGGGTAGAGGTCTGGTAGGAGGGAGGGGTAGAGGTCTGGAAGGAGGGAGGGTAGTAGAGGGCTGGTAGGAGGGAGGGGTAGAGGTCTGGAAGGAGGGAGGGGTAGAGGTCTGGAAGGAGGGAGGGTAGAGGTCTGGTAGGAGGGAGGGGTAGAGGTCTGGAAGGAGGGAGAGTAGAGGTCTGGTAGGAGGGAGGGGTAGAGGTCTGGAATGAGGCAGGGTAGAGGGCTGGTAGGAGGGAGGGTAGAGGTTTGGAAGGAGGGAGGGGTAGAGGTCTGGTAGGAGGGAGGGGTAGAGGTCTGGGAGGAGGGAGGGTAGAGGGCTGGTAGGAGGGAGGGATAGAGGTCTGGAAGGAGGGAGGGGTAGAGGTCTGGAAGGAGGGAGGGAGAGGTCTGGTAGGAGGGAGGGTAGAGGTCTAGAAGGAGGCAGGGTGGAGGTCTGGAAGGAGGGGTAGGTCTGGTAGGAGGGAGGGTAGTGGTCTGGTAGGAGGGAGGGGTAGAGGTCTGGAAGGAGGGAGGGTAGAGGTCTGGTAGGAGGGAGGGTAGAGGTCTGGTAGGAGGGAGGGAGAAACAGGTCTGGAAGGAGCGGAGACAAGAGTTAGATGTCCAGTTCAAACAGGGGCTGTAGAGGTCTGGAGGCAGTGGGAGAGGGCTGTCTGTCAGCTTGGAGGCAGTGGCCCTGTTATAGAGGAGTTAGATGTCAGCTTGGAGTTCAAACAGAGGGCTGTCTGTCAGCTTGGAGGCAGTGGCCCTGTTATAGAGGGCTGTCTGTCAGCTTGGAGGCAGTGGCCCTGTTATGGAGGGCTGTCTGTCAGCTTGGAGGCAGTGGCCCTGTTATAGAGGGCTGTCTGTCAGCTTGGAGGCAGTGGCCCTGTTATGGAGGGCTGTCTGTCAGCTTAGAGGCAGTGGCCCTGTTATAGAGGGCTGTCTGTCAGAGTGGAGGCAGTGGCCCTGTTATAGAGGGCTCTCTGTCAGAGGCCAGAGGCAGGCCAGAGTTCAGGCCAGAGTTCAGGCCAGAGTTCAGGACAGAGTTCAGGCCAGAGTTCAGGCCAGAGTTCAGACCAGAGTTCAGGACAGAGTTCAGGCCAGAGTTCAGGACAGAGTTCAGGCCAGAGTTCAGGCCAGAGTTCAGGCCAGAGTTCAGGACAGAGTTCAGGCCAGAGTTCAGGCCAGAGTTCAGACCAGACTTCAGGCCAGAGTTCAGACCAGAGTTCAGGCTGTCTGTCAGAGTTTGGAGGCCAGGCAGTTGGTCAGGCCCTGTTCCAAACCACTGGACTGTTGGTCAGAGGCTCATCTGTCCAAACCTGTGTGGTCAGAGTCCAAACCAGTGGTCTCATCCAAACCAGTTATAGAGACCAGAGTTTCAGGTCTCATCCACACATCATCCAAACCAGAGTTCAGAGTCTCATCCACACATCATCCAAACCAGAGTTCAGAGTCTCATCCACACATCAAATCAAACACTGCCGTAATCATCAAACCAACTGTTGGTCAAGTCTCATCAAATCAAACCACTGGACTTTGGTCAGAGTCTCATCCACACATCATCCAAACCAGACTGTCTCATCCACACATCATCCAAACCACTGGACTGTTGGTCAGAGTCTCATCCACACATCATCCAAACCACTGGACTGTTGGTCAGAGTCTCATCCACACATCATCCAAACCACTGGACTGTTGGTCAGAGTCTCATCCACACATCATCCAAACCACTGGACTGTTGGTCAGAGTCTCATCCACACATCATCCAAACCACTGGACTGTTGGTCAGAGTCTCATCCACACATCATCCAAACCACTGGACTGTTGGTCAGAGTCTCATCCACACATCATCCAAACCACTGGACTGTTGGTCAGAGTCTCATCCACACATCATCCAAACCACTGGACTGTGGTGGTCAGAGTCTCATCCACACATCATCCAAACCACTGGACTGTTGGTCAGAGTCTCATCCACACATCATCCAAACCACTGGACTGTTGGTCAGAGTCTCATCCACACATCATCCAAACCACTGGACTGTTGGTCAGAGTCTCATCCACACATCATCCAAACCACTGGACTGTTGGTCAGAGTCTCATCCACACATCATCCAAACCACTGGACTGTTGGTCAGAGTCTCATCCACACATCATCCAAACCACTGGACTGTTGGTCAGAGTCTCATCCACACATCATCCAAACCACTGGACTGTTGGTCAGAGTCTCATCCACACATCATCCAAACCACTGGACTGTTGGTCAGAGTCTCATCCACACATCATCCAAACCACTGGACTGTTGGTCAGAGTCTCATCCACACATCATCCAAACCACTGGACTGTTGGTCAGAGTCTCATCCACACATCATCCAAACCACTGGACTGTTGGTCAGAGTCTCATCCACACATCATCCAAACCACTGGACTGTTGGTCAGAGTCTCATCCACACATCATCCAAACCACTGGACTGTTGGTCAGAGTCTCATCCACACATCATCCAAACCACTGGACTGTTGGTCAGAGTCTCATCCACATCATCATCTGTTGGTCAAACCACTGGACTGTTGGTCAGAGTCTCATCCACACATCATCCAAACCACTGGACTGTTGGTCAGAGTCTCATCCACACATCATCCAAACCACTGGACTGTTGGTCAGAGTCTCATCCACACATCATCCAAACCACTGGACTGTTGGTCAGAGTCTCATCCAAACCACACATCATCCAAACCACTGGACTGTTGGTCAGAGTCTCATCCACACATCATCCAAACCACTGGACTGTTGGTCAGAGTCTCATCCACACATCATCCAAACCACTGGACTGTTGGTCAGAGTCTCATCCAAACCACTGGACTGTTGATCAGAGTCTCATCTTTCTATGATGGTAACTTACTAGTTTGAAGCTCAACCGGTTGTTTTTTTCCTTGTCCAGATCCTCTCATGTGTAGAGAAAGAGATCCATGCAATGGAATCTGCTTACAGACTGAGGAGGGAGATATTCAATATTCAAAACTCATGTCAACATGTGAGCCACTGGTGCAGCAATCTACTCAAGAGGGTTTTAAGTGTTTGTATTTAAAAAATCCATGTGTACGTGTTTATAGAGTGCATATTTAATCAGGAGTGAGTGTTCGGCACGTGTCTTTGCTTGTGCGTGGGTGTCTCTTCACAGTCCCTGCTGTTCCATGAGGTGTATTTTTGTATCTGTTTTTAAAATCTGATTCTACTGCTGCATCAGTTACCTGATGTGGAATAGAGTCTCTATGTGGAATAGAGGGTCTATGTAGTACTGTGCACCCGTCATAGTCTGTTCTGAGCTGTGTGCCAGGGTAAGACACACAGGGTAAGACACACAGGGTAAGACACACAGGGTAAGACACAGGTGTAAGACACACAGGGTAAGACACACAGGGTAAGACACACAGGGTAAGACACACAGGGTAAGACACACAGGATAAGACACACAGGGTAAGACACACAGGATAAGACACACAGGGTAAGACACACAGGGTAAGACACACAGGATAAGACACACAGGGTAAGTAAAATAGGGTAAGAAACATAAGGTTATAAAAGACTGCGTAACACAGGGTGAGGCACACAGGGTGAGTAACACAGGGTGAGGAACACAGGGTGAGTAACACAGGGTGAGTAACACAGGGTGAGGAACACAGGGTGAGTAACACAGGGTGAGGAACACAGGGTGAGTAACACAGGGTGAGTAACACAGACTGCGTAACACAGGGTGAGGCACACAGGGTGAGTAACACAGACTGCATAACACAGGGTGAGGAACACAGGGTGAGTAACACAGGGTGAGGAACACAGGGTGAGTAACACAGGTGAGTAACACAGGGTGCATAAGGCACACAGGGTGAGTAACACAGACTGCATAACACAGGGTGAGGCACACAGGGTGAGTAACACAGGGTGAGGAACACAAGGTGATGAACACAGGGTTACACAGTTACATAGAGTAGGTAACACAGGGTAAGTAACACAGGGTAGGTAACACAGGGTAAGTTACATAGCCTAGGGAACACAGGGTAAGTAACACAGGGTAAGTTACATAGCGTAGGTAACACAGGGTAAGTTACATAGCGTAGGTAACACAGGGTAAGTTACATAGCGTAGGTAACACAGGGTAAGATACATAGCGTAGGTAACACAGGGTAAGTTACATAGCGTAGGTAACACAGGGTAAGTAACACAGGGTAAGTAACACAGGGTAAGTTACATAGCGTAGGTAACACAGGGTAAGTAACACAGGGTAAGATACATAGCGTAGGTAACACAGGGTAAGTAACACAGGGTAAGTAACACAGGGTAAGTTACATAGCGTAGGTAACACAGGGTAAGATACATAGAGTAGGTAACACAGGGTAAGTAACACAGGGTAAGATACATAGCGTAGGTAACACAGGGTAAGTAACACAGGGTAAGTAACACAGGGTAAGTAACACAGGGTAAGATACATAGCGGAGGTAACACAGGGTAAGTAACACAGGGTAACTTAGTCCAGCATTTAGTTCTGTCTCATCTTTTAAAAAAAACAATGACAATCAAAGAAAGCAAAGAAGAAAAGTTGTCAACATTATTAAGTAAATGAGCTTTCTGTGAGTGCCACCTGATCATCTTGTCTTTTATTGTACCTTCTCCGTACATTGCTCAACTCACATCAACATCCTCAGTAAAAATGGTTCATTAATGTCTCTCCCTTGTCCACATGGTTTATTAAATACGGACAGAGATCTTAGTGCCTTGATATAGAGTTAAAAACACTCAGTACACCAGACATGTGTCATTAATTAGAATGCTGTACACACTCAGCACACCAGACATGTGTCATTTAATGAGAGATCCTCACAGCCCGTTTCCATTCCTCAGTACTCCTGAGTCATTACTCACACAGTTAGCAAACACATGTATTTAAATTAAAACTCCAGGGTATGTATCCCAATTGACACCCCTGTTCCCTGTATAGTGCACTTGTTTTGACCATAGGGGTTTGGTAAAAAAGTAGTGCACTTGTTTTGACCATAGGGTTTTGGTCAAAAGTAGTGCACTTGTTTTGACCATAGGGGTTTGGTAAAAAAGTAGTGCACTTGTTTTGACCATAGGGTTTTGGTAAAAAAAGTAGTGCACTTGTTTTGACCATAGGGGTTTGGTAAAAAAGTAGTGCACTACGTAGGTAATAAAAGGATACGATTTGGCAGGCATCCTAGATTCACACGGGTTGTTGAGGAGCGATGGAGTTCCGTTCTCAACGCCTGATGGGAAGTAAAGTTCATGTTTTAACGGAGCGATTTGATGTTGGATGGCAGCGTGTGGGATGTCACATTCAGGTTGTGCTCCAGACAGACAGATGTGACCAATTGAGATGCATTACTGCCAGACTGATCCTGCGTCCGAAGGGCAAAGTTGATGATAACGAAATGTCAGTTCGACTCAAAGTCCTGCCGTATTTTTGCTATTGAAGCGGGTCTTTATTCAGATGTTATTTGCACGGAGCCGAGACCTTTTGGGTTGATCTGATCTAACATCTGTCTGTAACACCGACAGGAATACGAGGGCACACAGACAGGAAAACGAGGGCACACAGACAGGAATACGAGGGCACACAGACAGGAAAACGAGGGCACACAGACAGGAATACGAGGGCACACAGACAGGAAAACGAGGGCACACAGACAGGAATACGAGGGCACACAGACAGGAAAACGAGGGCACACAGACAGGAATACGAGGGCACACAGACAGGAAAACGAGGGCACACAGACAGGAATACGAGGGCACACAGACAGGAAAACGAGGGCACACAGACAGGAATACGAGGGCACACAGACAGGAATACGAGGGCACACAGACAGGAATACGAGGGCACACAGACAGGAATACGAGGGCACACAGACAGGAAAACGAGGGCACACCGACAGGAATACGAGGGCACACAGACAGGAATACGAGGGCACACAGACAGGAATACGAGGGCACACAGACAGGAATACGAGGGCACACAGACAGGAATACGAGGGCACACAGACAGGAATACGAGGGCACACAGACAGGAAAACGAGGGCACACCGACAGGAATACGAGGGCACACAGACAGGAATACGAGGGCACACAGACAGGAATACGAGGGCACACAGACAGGAATACGAGGGCACACAGACAGGAATACGAGGGCACACAGACAGGAAAATGAGGGCACACAGACAGGAAAACGAGGGCACACAGACAGGAAAATGAGGGCACACAGACAGGAATACGAGGGCACACAGACAGGAAAACGAGGGCACACAGACAGGAATACGAGGGCACACAGACAGGAATACGAGGGCACACAGACAGGAAAACGAGGGCACACAGACAGGAATACGAGGGCACACAGACAGGAATACGAGGGCACACAGACAGGAAAACAAGGGAACAGACAGGAATACGAGGGAACAGACAGGAATACGAGGGCACACAGACAGGAAAACGAGGGCACACAGACAGGAATACGAGGGCACACAGACAGGAATACGAGGGCACACAGACAGGAAAACGAGGGAACAGACAGGAATACGAGGGAACAGACAGGAATACGAGGGCACACAGACAGGAAAACGAGGGCACACAGACAGGAATACGAGGGCACACAGACAGGAATACGAGGGCACACAGACAGGAAAACGAGGGAACAGACAGGAATACGAGGGAACAGACAGGAATACGAGGGCACACAGACAGGAAAACGAGGGCACACAGACAGGAATACGAGGGCACACAGACAGGAATACGAGGGCACACAGACAGGAAAACGAGGGAACAGACAGGAATACGAGGGAACAGACAGGAATACGAGGGCACACAGACAGGAAAACGAGGGCACACAGACAGGAATACGAGGGCACACAGACAGGAATACGAGGGCACACAGACAGGAATACGAGGGCACACAGACAGGAAAACGAGGGCACACAGACAGGAATACGAGGGCACACAGACAGGAATACGAGGGCACACAGACAGGAATACGAGGGCACACAGACAGGAATACGAGGGCACACAGACAGGAATACGAGGGCACACCGACAGGAAAACGAGGGCACACAGACAGGAATACGAGGGCACACAGACAGGAATACGAGGGCACACAGACAGGAAAACGAGGGCACACAGACAGGAATACGAGGGCACACAGACAGGAATACGAGGGCACACAGACAGGAATACGAGGGCACACAGGCAGGAAAATGAGGGAACAGACAGGAAAATGGGGGAACAGACAGGAAAATGAGGGAACAGACAGGAACAGACAGGAAAATGAGGGAACAGACAGGAAAATGGGGGAACAGACAGGAACAGACAGGAAAATGAGGGAACAGACAGGAAAATGGGGGAACAGACAGGAACAGACAGGAACAGACAGGAAAATGAGGGAACAGACAGGAAAATGAGGGAACAGACAGGAAAACGAGGGAACAGACAGGAAAACGAGGGAACAGACAGGAAAACGAGGGAACAGACAGGAAAATGGGGAACAGACAGGAGATCGGGGTAAAGAATGACCCAGAGCACCATGCAGGACTGGAGGATATCGGGGTAAAGAATGACCCAGAGCACTAGGCAGGACTGGAGGGGATCGAGGTAAAGAATGACCCAGAGCACTAGGCAGGACTGGAGGAGATCGGGGTAAAGAATGACCCAGAGCACTAGGCAGGACTGGAGGAGACAGTAAAGAATGACCCAGAGCACTAGGCAGGACTGGAGGAGATCGGGGTAAAGAATGACCCAGAGCACTAGGCAGGACTGGAGGAGATCGAGGTAAAAAATGACCCAGAGCACTAGGCAGGACTGGAGGGGATCGGGGTAAAGAATGACCCAGAGCACTAGGCAGGACTGGAGGAGATCGGGGTAAATGGTGACCCAGAGCACTAGGCAGGACTGAAGGAGATCGGGGTAAAGAATTACCCAGAACACTAGGCAGGACTGGAGGAGATCGGGGTGAAGAGTGACCCAGAGCACTAGGCAGGACTGGAGGAGATCGGGGTAAAGAATGACCCAGAGCACTAGGCAGGACTGGAGGAGATCGGGGTGAAGAGTGACCCAGAGCACTAGGCAGGACTGGAGGAGATCGGGGTAAAGAATGACCCAGAGCACTAGGCAGGACTGAAGGAGATCAGGGTAAAAAATGACCCAGAGCACTAGGCAGGACTGGAGGAGATCGGGGTAAATGGTGACCCAGAGCACTAGGCAGGACTGAAGGAGATCGGGGTAAAGAATGACCCAGAGCACTAGGCAGGACTGGAGGAGATTGGGGTGAAGAGTGACCCAGAGCACTAGGCACGACTGGAGGAGATCGAGGTAAAAGAATGACCCAGAGCACTAGGCAAAACTGGAGGAGATCGGGGTAAAGAATGACCCAGAGCACTAGGCAGACTGGAGGAGATCGGGGTAAATGGTGACCCAGAGCACTAGCAGGACTGATGGAGATCGGGGTAAAGAATGACCCAGAGCACTAGGCAGGACTGGAGGAGATCGGGGTGAAGAGTGACCCAGGCGCTAGGCAGGACTGGAGGAGATCGAGGTAAAGAATGACCCAGAGCACTAGGCAGGACTGGAGGAGATCGGGGTAAAGAATGACCCAGAGCACTAGTCAGGACTGGAGGAGATCGGGGTAAAGAATGACCCAGAGCACTAGGCAGGACTGGAGGAGATCGAGGAGCACTAGGCAGGACTGGAGGAGATATGGGTAAAGAATGACCCAGAGCACTAGGCAGGACTGGAGGAGGTAAAAGTGAACCAGAGCACTAGGCAGGACTGGAGGAGATCGGGGTGAAGAGTGACCCAGAGCACTAGGCAGGACTGAAGGAGATTGGGGTAAAGAATGACCCAGAGCACTAGGCAGGACTGGAGGAGATTGGGGTGAAGAGTGACCCAGAACACTAGGCAGGACTGGAGGAGATCGAGGTAAAGAATGACCCAGAGCACTAGGCAGAACTGGAGGAGATCAGGGTAAAATATGACCCAGAGCACTAGGCAGGACTGGAGGAGATCGGGGTAAACGGTGACCCAGAGCACTAGGCAGGACTGAAGGAGATCGGGGTAAAGAATGACCCAGAGCACTAGGCAGGACTGGAGGAGATCGGGGTGAAGAGTGACCCAGAGCACTAGGCAGGACTGGAGGAGATCGGGGTAAAGAATGACCCAGAGCACTATTCAGGACTGGAGGAGATCGAGGTAAAGAATGACCCAGAGCACTAGGCAGGACTGGAGGAGATCGAGGTAAAGAATGACCCAGAGCACTAGGCAGGACTGGAGGAGATATGGGTAAAGAATGACCCAGAGCACTAGGCAGGACTGGAGGAGATCGGGGTAAAGAATGACCCAGAGCACTAGGCAGGACTGGAGGAGATCGGGGTAAATGGTGACCCAGAGCACTAGGCAGGACTGAAGGAGATCGGGGTAAAGAATGACCCAGAGCACTAGGCAGGACTGGAGGAGATTGGGGTGAAGAGTGACCCAGAGCACTAGGCAGGACTGGAGGAGATCGAGGTAAAGAATGACCCAGAGCACTAGGCAGAACTGGAGATCGGGGTAAAGAATGACCCAGAGCACTAGGCAGGACTGGAGGAGATCGGGGTAAAGAATGACCCAGAGCACTAGGCAGGACTGAAGGAGATCGGGGTAAAGAATGACCCAGAGCACTAGGCAGGACTGGAGGAGATCGGGGTGAAGAGTGACCCAGAGCACTAGGCAGGACTGGAGGAGATCGGGGTAAATGGTGACCCAGAGCACTAGGCAGGACTGAAGGAGATCGGGGTAAAGAATGACCCAGAGCACTAGGCAGGACTGGAGGAGATCGGGGTGAAGAGTGACCCAGAGCACTAGGCAGGACTGGAGGAGATCGGGGTAAAGAATGACCCAGAGCACTAGGCAGGACTGGAGGAGATCGGGGTAAAGAATGACCCAGAGCACTAGGCAGGACTGGAGGAGATCGAGGTAAAAAATGACCCAGAGCACTAGGCAGGACTGGAGGAGATCGGGGTAAATGGTGACCCAGAGCACTAGGCAGGACTGAAGGAGATCGGGGTAAAGAATGACCCAGAGCACTAGGCAGGACTGGAGGAGATCGGGGTGAAGAGTGACCCAGAGCACTAGGCAGGACTGGAGGAGATCGGGGTAAAGAATGACCCAGAGCACTAGGCAGGACTGGAGGAGATCGGGGTAAAGAATGACCCAGAGCACTAGGCAGGACTGGAGGAGATCGGGGTAAAGAATGACCCAGAGCACTAGGCAGGACTGGAGGAGATCGGGGTAAATGGTGACCCAGAGCACTAGGCAGGACTGAAGGAGATCGGGGTAAATGGTGACCCAGAACACTAGGCAGGACTGGAGGAGATCGGGGTGAAGAGTGACCCAGAGCACTAGGCAGGACTGGAGGAGATCGGGGTAAAGAATGACCCAGAGCACTAGGCAGGACTGGAGGAGATCGGGGTGAAGAGTGACCCAGAGCACTAGGCAGGACTGGAGGAGATCGGGGTAAAGAATGACCCAGAGCACTAGGCAGGACTGAAGGAGATCAGGGTAAAAAATGACCCAGAGCACTAGGCAGGACTGGAGGAGATCGGGGTAAATGGTGACCCAGAGCACTAGGCAGGACTGAAGGAGATCGGGGTAAAGAATGACCCAGAGCACTAGGCAGGACTGGAGGAGATTGGGGTGAAGAGTGACCCAGAGCACTAGGCAGGACTGGAGGAGATCGAGGTAAAAGAATGACCCAGAGCACTAGGCAAAACTGGAGGAGATCGGGGTAAAGAATGACCCAGAGCACTAGGCAGACTGGAGGAGATCGGGGTAAATGGTGACCCAGAGCACTAGGCAGGACTGATGGAGATCGGGGTAAAGAATGACCCAGAGCACTAGGCACGACTGGAGGAGATCGAGGTAAAAGAATGACCCAGAGCACTAGGCAAAACTGGAGGAGATCGGGGTAAAGAATGACCCAGAGCACTAGGCAGACTGGAGGAGATCGGGGTAAATGGTGACCCAGAGCACTAGGCAGGACTGATGGAGATCGGGGTAAAGAATGACCCAGAGCACTAGGCAGGACTGGAGGAGATCGGGGTGAAGAGTGACCCAGAGCGCTAGGCAGGACTGGAGGAGATCGAGGTAAAGAATGACCCAGAGCACTAGGCAGGACTGGAGGAGATCGGGGTAAAGAATGACCCAGAGCACTAGTCAGGACTGGAGGAGATCGGGGTAAAGAATGACCCAGAGCACTAGGCAGGACTGGAGGAGATCGAGGAGCACTAGGCAGGACTGGAGGAGATATGGGTAAAGAATGACCCAGAGCACTAGGCAGGACTGGAGGAGCTCGGGGTAAAGAGTGAACCAGAGCACTAGGCAGGACTGGAGGAGATTGGGATAAATGGTGACCCAGAGCACTAGGCAGGACTGAAGGAGATTGGGGTAAAGAATGACCCAGAGCACTAGGCAGGACTGGAGGAGATTGGGGTGAAGAGTGACCCAGAACACTAGGCAGGACTGGAGGAGATCGAGGTAAAGAATGACCCAGAGCACTAGGCAGAACTGGAGGAGATCAGGGTAAAATAAGACCCAGAGCACTAGGCAGGACTGGAGGAGATCGGGGTAAACGGTGACCCAGAGCACTAGGCAGGACTGAAGGAGATCGGGGTAAAGAATGACCCAGAGCACTAGGCAGGACTGGAGGAGATCGGGGTGAAGAGTGACCCAGAGCACTAGGCAGGACTGGAGGAGATCGGGGTAAAGAATGACCCAGAGCACTATTCAGGACTGGAGGAGATCGAGGTAAAGAATGACCCAGAGCACTAGGCAGGACTGGAGGAGATCGAGGTAAAGAATGACCCAGAGCACTAGGCAGGACTGGAGGAGATATGGGTAAAGAATGACCCAGAGCACTAGGCAGGACTGGAGGAGATCGGGGTAAAGAATGACCCAGAGCACTAGGCAGGACTGGAGGAGATCGGGGTAAATGGTGACCCAGAGCACTAGGCAGGACTGAAGGAGATCGGGGTAAAGAATGACCCAGAGCACTAGGCAGGACTGGAGGAGATTGGGGTGAAGAGTGACCCAGAGCACTAGGCAGGACTGGAGGAGATCGAGGTAAAGAATGACCCAGAGCACTAGGCAGAACTGGAGATCGGGGTAAAGAATGACCCAGAGCACTAGGCAGGACTGAAGGAGATCGGGGTAAAGAATGACCCAGAGCACTAGGCAGGACTGGAGGAGATCGGGGTGAAGAGTGACCCAGAGCACTAGGCAGGACTGGAGGAGATCGGGGTAAAGAATGACCCAGAGCACTAGGCAGGACTGAAGGAGATCGGGGTAAAGAATGACCCAGAGCACTAGGCAGGACTGGAGGAGATCGGGGTGAAGAGTGACCCAGAGCACTAGGCAGGACTGGAGGAGATCGGGGTAAAGAATGACCCAGAGCACTAGGCAGGACTGGAGGAGATCGGGGTAAAGAATGACCCAGAGCACTAGGCAGGACTGGAGGAGATCGGGGACCCAAATGACCCAGAGCACTAGGCAGGACTGAAGGAGATCGGGGTAAAGAATGACCCAGAGCACTAGGCAGGACTGGAGGAGATCGGGGTGAAGAGTGACCCAGAGCACTAGGCAGGACTGGAGGAGATCGGGGTAAAGAATGACCCAGAGCACTAGGCAGGACTGGAGGAGATCGGGGTAAAGAATGACCCAGAGCACTAGGCAGGACTGGAGGAGATCGGGGTAAAGAATGACCCAGAGCACTAGGCAGGACTGGAGGAGAGTAAATGGTGACCCAGAGCACTAGGCAGGACTGAAGGAGATCGGGGTAAATGGTGACCCAGAGCACTAGCAGGCTGAAGGAGACTAAAGAATGACCCAGAGCACTAGGCAGGACTGGAGGAGATTGGGGTGAAGAGTGACCCAGAGCACTAGGCAGGACTGGAGGAGATCGAGGTAAAGAATGACCCAGAGCACTAGGCAGAACTGGAGGAGATCGGGGTAAAGAATGACCCAGAGCACTAGGCAGGACTGGAGGAGATCGGGGTAAAGAATGATCCAATGCACTAGGCAGGACTGGAGGAGATCGGGGTAAAGATTGACCCAGAGCACTAGGCAGTACTGGAGGAGATCGGGGTAAACAATGACCCAGAGCACTAGTCAAGACTGGAGGAGATCGGGGTAAATGGTGACCCAGAGCACTAGGCAGGACTGGAGGAGATCGGGGTAAAGAATGACCCAGAGCACTAGGCAGGACTGGAGGAGATCGGGGTAAAGAATGACCCAGAGCACTAGGCAGGACTGGAGGAGATCGAGGTAAAAAATGACCCAGAGCACTAGGCAGGACTGGAGGAGATCGAGGTAAAAAATGACCCAGAGCACTAGGCAGGACTGGAAGAGATCGGGGTAAATGGTGACCCAGAGCACTAGGCAGGACTGAAGGAGATCGGGGTAAAGAATGACCCAGAGCACTAGGCAGGACTGGAGGAGATCGGGGTAAAGAATGACCCAGAGCACTAGGCAGGACTGAAGGAGATCGGGGTAAAGAATGACCCAGAGCACTAGGCAGGACTGGAGGAGATCGGGGTAAAGAATGACCCAGAGCACTAGGCAGGACTGGAGGAGATCGGGGTAAAGAATGACCCAGAGCACTAGGCAGGACTGGAGGAGATCGGGGTAAATGGTGACCCAGAGCACTAGGCAGGACTGAAGGAGATCGGGGTAAAGAATGACCCAGAGCACTAGGCAGGACTGGAGGAGATTGGGGTGAAGAGTGACCCAGAGCACTAGGCAGGACTGGAGGAGATCGAGGTAAAGAATGACCCAGAGCACTAGGCAGAACTGGAGGAGATCTGGGTAAAGAATGACCCAGAGCACTAGGCAGGACTGGAGGAGATCGGGGTAAAGAATGATCCAATGCACTAGGCAGGACTGGAGGAGATCGGGGTAAAGAATGACCCAGAGCACTAGGCAGTACTGGAGGAGATCGGGGTAAACAATGACCCAGAGCACTAGTCAAGACTGGAGGAGATCGGGGTAAAGAGTGACCCAGAGCACTAGGCAGGACTGGAGGAGATCGGGGTAAAGAATGACCCAGAGCACTAGGCAGGACTGGAGGAGATCGGGGTAAAGAATGACCCAGAGCACTAGGCAGTACTGGAGGAGACTGGCACTAGGCAGTACTGGAGGAGAGAGTGACACAGAGCACTAGGCAGTACTGGAGGAGATCGGGGTAAAGAATGACCCAGAGCACTAGGCAGGACTGGAGGAGATCGGGGTAAAGAATGACCCAGAGCGCTAGGCAGTACTGGATGAGATCGGGGTAAATGGTGGAAGGTTATGGTAGGAATAGTGGTGAGGCTTTAATTAAACATGACTGATGATAACATGAAACATAGACACTCTCAGGGAGATAATTTTCTATGTAATAGTGACGTGAAAAGTAGAGAGACTACAGTGTTACAGTACAAGACAGAAACCACTAGTAACAGTAACCACCAATAAAAGTATCCTACAGTATTAGTAACATAAAGTATTTAGTAAACTACACTATTAGATTTGATAGGGAAGCTCAGAGGTCAAATATACTGTTTAAATTTGATAGGGAAGTTCAAAGGTCAAATATACTGTTTGGGTATCAAATCAAATCAAATGTTATTTGTCACATACACATGGTTAGCAGATGTTAATGCGAGTGTAGCGAAATGCTTGTGCTTCTAGTTCCGACAATGCAGTAATAACCAACAAGTAATCTAACTAACAATTCCTAAACTACTGTCTTATACACAGTGTAAGGGGATAAAGAATATGTACATAAGGATATATGAATGAGTGATGGTAGAGAGCAGCATAGGCAAGATGCAGTAGATGGTATCGAGTACAGTATATACATATACGATGAGTATGTACACAAAGTGGCATAGTTAAAGTGGCTAGTGATACATGTATTATATAAGGATGCAGTCAATGATATAGAGTACAGTATATACGTATGCATATGAGATGAATAATGTAGGGTAAGTAACATTATATAAGGTAGCATTGTTTAAAGTGGCTAGTGATATATTTACATCATTCCCATCAATTCCCATTATTAAAGTGGCTGGAGTTGAGTCAGTGTCAGTGTGTTGGCAGCAGCCACTCAATGTTAGTGGTGGCTGTTTAACAGTCTGATGGCCTTGAGATAGAAGCTGTTTTTCAGTCTCTCGGTCCCAGCTTTGATGCACCTGTACTGACCTCGCCTTCTGGATGATAGCGGGGTGAACAGGCAGTGGCTCGGGTGGTTGATGTCCTTGATGATCTTTATTGCTTTCCTGTAACATCGGGTGGTGTAGGTGTCCTGGAGGGCAGGTAGTTTGCCCCCGGTGATGCGTTGTGCAGACCTCACTACCCTCTGTAGAGCCTTACGGTTGAGGGCGGAGCAGTTGCCGTACCAGGCGGTGATACAGCCCGCCAGGATGCTCTCAATTGTGCATCTGTAGAAGTTTGTGAGTGCTTTTGGTGACAAGCCAAATTTCTTCAGCCTCCTGAGGTTGAAGAGGCGCTGCTGCGCCTTCTTCACGATGCTGTCTGTGTGAGTGGACCAATTCAGTTTGTCTGTGATGTGTATGCCGAGGAACTTAAAACTTGCTACCCTCTCCACTACTGTTCCATCGATGTGGATAGGGGGGTGTTCCCTCTGCTGTTTCCTGAAGTCCACAATCATCTCCTTAGTTTTGTTGACGTTGAGTGTGAGGTTATTTTCCTGACACCACACTCCGAGGGCCCTCACCTCCTCCCTGTAGGCCGTCTCGTCATTGTTGGTAAACAAGCCTACCACTGTTGTGTCGTCCGCAAACTTGATGATTGAGTTGGAGGCGTGCGTGGCCACGCAGTCGTGGGTGAAAAGGGAGTACAGGAGAGGGCTCAGAACGCACCCTTGTGGAGCCCCAGTGTTGAGGATCAGAGGGGAGGAGATGTTGCCTACCCTCACCACCTGGGGGCAGCCCGTCAGGAAGTCCAGTAACCAGTTGCACAGGGCGGGGTCGAGACCCAGGGTCTCGAGCTTGATGACGAACTTGGAGGGTACTATGGTGTTGAATGCTGAGCTGTAGTCGATGAACAGTATTCTCACATAGGTATTCCTCTTGTCCAGATGGGTTAGGGCAGTGTGCAGTGTGGTTGAGATTGCATCGTCTGTGGACCTATTTGGGCGGTAAGCAAATTGGAGTGGTTCTAGGGTGTCAGGTAGGGTGGAGGTGATATGGTCCTTGACTAGTCTCTCAAAGCACTTCATGATGACGGAAGTGAGTGCTACGGGGCGGAAGTCGTTTAGCTCAGTTACCTTAGCTTTCTTGGGAACAGGAACAATGGTGGCCCTCTTGAAGCATGTGGGAACAGCAGACTGGTATAGGGATTGATTGAATATGTCCGTAAACACACCGGCCAGCTGGTCTGCGCATGCTCTGAGGGCGCGGCTGGGGATGCCGTCTGGGCCTGCAGCCTTGCTAGGGTTAACACGTTTAAATGTCTTACTCACCTCGGCTGCAGTGAAGGAGAGACCGCATGTTTTCGTTGCAGGCCGTGTCAGTGGCACTGTATTGTCCTCAAAGCGGGCAAAAAAGTTATTTAGTCTGCCTGGGAGCAAGACATCCTGGTCCGTGACTGGGCTGGATTTCTTCCTGTAGTCCGTGATTGACTGCAGACCCTGCCACATGCCTCTTGTGTCGGAGCCGTTGACTTGAGATTCTACTTTGTCTCTGTACTGACACTTAGCTTGTTTGATAGCCTTGCGGAGGGAATAGCTGCACTGTTTGTATTCGGTCATGTTACCAGACACCTTGCCCTGATTAAGAGCAGTGGTTCGCGCTTTCAGTTTCACGCGAATGCTGCCATCAATCCACGGTTTCTGGTTAGGGAATGTTGTAATCGCTGCTATGGGAACGACATCTTCAACGTACGTTCTAATGAACTCGCACACCGAATCAGCGTATTCATCAATGTTGTTATCTGACACAATACGAAACATATCCCAGTCCACGTGATGGAAGCAGTCTTGGAGTGTGGAATCAGCTTGGTCGGACCAGCGTTGGACAGACCTCAGCGTGGGAGCCTCTAGTTTTAGTTTCTGTCTGTAGGCAGGGATCAGCAAAATGGAGTCGTGGTCAGCTTTTCCGAAAGGGGGGTGGGGCAGGGCCTTACATGCGTCGCGGAAGTTAGAGGTACAATGATCCAAGGTTTTTCCACCCCTGGTTGCGCAATCGATATGCTGATAAAATTTAGGGAGTCTTGTTTTCAGATTAGCCTTGTTGAAATCCCCAGCTACAATGAATGCAGCCTCTGGATAAATTGTTTCCAGTTTGCAAAGAGTTAAATAAAGTTCGTTCAGAGCAATCGATGTGTCTGCTTGGGGGGGATATATACGGCTGTGATTATAATCGAAGATAATTCTCTTGGTAGATAATGCGGTCTACATTTGATTGTGAGGAATTCTAAATCAGGTGAACAGAAGGATTTGAGTTCCTGTATGTTTCTTTCATCACACCATGTCTCGTTAGCCATAAGGCATACGCCCCCGCCCCACTTCTTACCAGAAATGTGTTTGTTTCTGTCGGCGCGATGCGTGGAGAAACCCGTTGGCTGCACCGCTTCGGGTAGCGTCTCTCCAGTGAGCCATGTTTCCGTGAAGCAGAGAACGTTGCAGTCTCTGATGTCCCTCTGGAATGCTACCCTTGCTCGGATATCATCAACCTTGTTGTCTAGAGACTGGACATTGGCAAGAAGAATGCTAGGGAGAGGTGCACGGTGTGCCCGACTCCGGAGTCTGACCAGAAGACCGCCGCGCTTCCAGAAGACCGCCGTCGTTTTTTTGGGTCACTACATGCGATCCATTCCGTTGTCCTGTTTGTAAGGCAGAACACAGGATCCGCGTCGCGAAAAACATATTCTTGGTCGTACTGATGGTGAGTTGACGCTGATCTTATATTCAGTAGTTCTTCTCGACTGTATGTATTGAAACCTTAGATGACCTGGGGTACTAATGTAAGAAATAACACGTAAAAAAAACTAAAAACTGCATAGTTTCCTAGGAACGCGAAGCGAGGCGGCCATCTCTGTCGGCGCCGGAAGTAGTAAGGTATGAAAGGGAAGTTCAGAGGTCAATCTACTGTTTAGATTTTATAGGGAAGCTCAGAGGTCAAATATACTGTTTAGATGTTCTACTGCTACGTTCACACCTTCACTATTACAGTGGAACATTTTGTCCAGGAAGTTGTCTAGAAGGGATGGAATTCGCTGTTCCCTAATTGTTTTTTGGTCGGTTTCCACACTACTTTCCTTCCATCTATAGCATTTTTTAATGTTATTCAATTCCTTTGGCTTTGATGCCTGGTGATTGAGTATTTTCCGTTCAAGTAGAGTGTAATTTTGCTGATAGGGGTGTCAGTGAGCTGACTGTGGTCTGATAGGGGTGTCAGTGAGCTGACTGTGGTCTGAGAGGGGTGTCATTGAGCTGACTGTGGTCTGATAGGGGTGTCATTGAGCTGACTGTGGTCTGATAGGGGTGTCATTGAGCTGACTGTGGTCTGATAGGTCATTGAGCTGACTGTGGTCTGATAGGGGTGTCAGTGAGCTGACTGTGGTCTGATAGGGGTGTCAGTGAGCTGACTGTGGTCTGATAGGGGTGTCAGTGAGCTGACTGGTCTGATAGGGGTGTCAGTGAGCTGACTGTGGTCTGATAGGGGTGTCAGTGAGCTGACTGTGGTCTGATAGGGGTGTCAGTGAGCTGACTGTGGTCTGATAGGGGTGTCAGTGAGCTGACTGTGGTCTGATAGGGGTGTCAGTGAGCTGACTGTGGTCTGATAGGGGTGTCAGTGAGCTGACTGTGGTCTGATAGGGGTGTCAGTGAGCTGACTGTGGTCTGATAGGGGTATCAGTGGACTGACTGTGGTCTGATAGGGGTGTCAGTGAGCTGACTGTGGTCTGATAGGGGTGTCATTGAGCTGACTGTGGTCTGATAGGTCATTGAGCTGACTGTGGTCTGATAGGGGTGTCAGTGAGCTGACTGTGGTCTGATAGGGGTGTCAGTGAGCTGACTGTGGTCTGATAGGGGTGTCAGTGAGCTGACTGTGGTCTGATAGGGGTGTCAGTGACTGTGGTCTGATAGGGGTGTCAGTGAGCAGACTGTGGTCTGATAGGGGTGTCAGTGAGCTGACTGTGGTCTGATAGGGGTATCAGTGGACTGACTGTGATCTGATAGGGGTGTCAGTGAGCTGACTGTGGTCTGATAGGGGTGTCACTGTGGTCTGAGCTGACTGTGGTCTGATAGGGGTGTCAGTGAGCTGACTGTGGTCTGATAGGGGTGTCAGTGAGCTGACTGTGGTCTGATAGGGGTGTCAGTGAGCTGACTGTGGTCTGATAGGGGTGTCAGTGAGCTGACTGTGGGTCAGTGGTGTCAGTGAGCTGACTGTGGTCTGAGCTGAGCTGACTGTGGTCTGATAGGGGTGTCAGTGAGCTGACTGGTCTGTGGTGAGCTGACTGTGGTCTGATAGGGGGTGTGAGCTGACTGTGGTCTGAGGGGTGTCAGTGAGCTGACTGTGGTCTGATAGGGGTGTCATTGAGCTGACTGTGGTCTGATAGGGGTGTCAGTGAGCTGACTGTGGTCTGATACTGTGGGTGTCAGTGAGAGCTGACTGTGGTCTGATAGGGGTGTCATTGAGCTGACTGTGGTCTGATAGGGGTGTCAGTGAGCTGACTGTGGTCTGATAGGGGTGTCAGTGAGCTGTGGTCTGTCATTGAGCTGACTGTGGTCTGATAGGGGTGTGAGCTGACTGTGGTCTGATAGGGTGTGTCAGCTGACTGTGGTCTGATAGGGGTGTCAGTGAGCTGACTGTGGTCTGATAGGGGTGTCAGTGAGCTGACTGTCTGATAGGGGTGTCTGTGGTCTGATAGGGGTGTCAGTGAGCTGACTGTGGTCTGATAGGGGTGTCAGTGAGCTGACTGTGGTCTGATAGGGGTGTCAGTGAGCTGACTGTGGTCTGATAGGGGTGTCATTGAGCTGACTGTGGTCTGATAGGGGTGTCAGTGAGCTGACTGTGGTCTGATAGGGGTGTGCTGACTGTGGTCTGATAGGGGTGAGTGAGCTGACTGTGGTCTGATAGGGGTGTCAGTGAGCTGACTGTGGTCTGATAGGGGTGTCACTGTGGATAGGGGTGCTGACTGTGGTCTGATAGGGGTGTCAGTGAGCTGACTGTGGTCTGATAGGGGTGTCTGTGAGCTGACTGTGGTCTGATAGGGGTGTCAGTGAGCTGTGGTCTGTGTGTCTGAGCTGACTGTGGTCTGATAGGGGTGTCAGTGAGCTGACTGTGGTCTGATAGGGGTGTCAGTGAGCTGACTGTGGTCTGATAGGGGTGTCAGTGAGCTGACTGTGGTCTGATAGGGGTGTCAGTGAGCTGACTGTGGTCTGATAGGGGTGTCATTGAGCTGACTGTGAACGCTCTGAGAGACGCTGAGTTGAGGTCAGTGATAAAGTAGTCTACAGTACTACTGTCAAGAGATGAGCTATAGGTGTACCTACCATAGGAGTCCCCTCGAAGCCTACCATTGACTATGTACATACCCATCATGCAACAGAGCTGCAGGAGTTGTGACCCGTTTTGTTGGTTATGTTGTCATAGTTGTGCCTTGGGGGGCCTATGGGGGAGGGAATGCTGTCACCTGCAGGCAGGTGTTTGTCCCCCTGTGTGCTGAGGGTGTCAGGTTCCTGTCCAGTTCTGACATTTAGGTCGCCACAGACTAGTACATGTCCCTGGGCTGGAAATGTTCCATCTCTCCCTCTAGGATGGAGAAGCTGTCTTCATTAAAGTATGGGGATTCTAGTGAGGGGGATGTAGGTAGCACACAGGACGACCCTTTTCTCTGTTGAGATAATATCATTTGGAATTTCTAGCCAAATGTAAAATGTTCCTGTTTTGTATCTCTCTGTTGTAAAGAGACAGAAGGGACCAGCCTCTCTATAGTAAAGAGACAGAAGGGACCAGCCTGTATCTCTCTATAGTAAAGAGACAGAAGGGACCAGCCTCTCTATAGTAAAGAGACAGAAGGAACCAGCCTCTCTGTAGTATAGAGACAGAAGGGACCAGCCTCTCTATAGTAAAGAGACAGAAGGGACCAGCCTGTATCTCTCTATAGTAAAGAGACAGAAGGGACCAGCCTGTATCTCTCTATAGTAAAGAGACAGAAGGGACCAGCCTCTCTATAGTAAAGAGACAGAAGGGACCAGCCTCTCTGTAGTATAGAGACAGAAGGGACCAGCCTCTCTATAGTAAAGAGACAGAAGGGGCCAGCCTGTATCTCTCTATAGTAAAGAGACAGAAGGGACCAGCCTGTATCTCTCTATAGTAAAGAGAGAGAAGGGACCAGCCTCTCTATAGTAAAGAGAGAAGGGACCAGCCTGTATCTCTCTATAGTAAAGAGACAGAAGGGACCAGACTCAGACAGTCACTACCAACAGAATAGGATCTCTCACAACATTGTTCTTTTCAGATGAAAAACGGTCGGCAGGTTGCCATGGTGAAGGCCATTGTGGAGTATTTCCCTGCTATCCGTCTCATTCTGGACCCCACGGCGGTGGGCGGGAGGACAGACGCTGTCCCGTTGGAGGCGTACGGCTACACTGGCGGCAGGTGCTCTGCTGATGATATCAATTTGTAAGAGCCTCTTTGTCCTCCTCCGCGTGGCTTAGTGTTGTAAATAAATGGCTGTACAGTACTGTAAGCCTGTGTCCCAAATGACTCTGGTCAAAAGTAGGGTCATTATGGACGCCACATTAACAACACAGAGAGACACACAACACACAGAGACATACAGAGAGAGAGAGAGAAAGAGAGAGACACACAGAGAGAGAGAC
The DNA here is from genome assembly GCF_021184085.1 of Oncorhynchus gorbuscha. NCBI lineage: Eukaryota > Metazoa > Chordata > Actinopteri > Salmoniformes > Salmonidae > Oncorhynchus > Oncorhynchus gorbuscha. The sequence goes on along the minus strand of NC_060179.1, from coordinate 3,336,729 downwards.
ACACAGGGAGACACATATCTTAGAGAGACACAGAGAGACACAGAGAGAGATACAGAGACACACAGAGGGAGACACACACAGAGAGAGAGAGAGATCGAGAGAGAGAGAGACAGAGACACAGAGACACACAGAGACACACAGACACACACAGAGAGAGAGAGAGAGAGATAGAGAGACACACAGAGACACACAGAGACACAGAGACACAGAGAGACACACACAGAGAGAGGCACACAGAGACACACACAGAGAGAGAGAGAGAGAGAGAGAGAGAGAGAGAGAGAGAGAGAGAGAGAGAGAGAGAGAGAGAGAGAGAGAGAGAGAGACAAGCACACACAGAGAGACACAGAGAGACATAGAGAGCCAGAGAGAGAGAGACACACAGAGACACACAGAGACACAGAGACACAGAGAGACACACACAGAGAGAGGCACACAGAGACACACACAGAGAGAGAGACAGAGAGAGAGAGAGAGAGAGAGAGAGAGAGAGAGAGAGAGAGAGAGAGAGAGAGAGAGACAAGCACACACAGAGAGACACAGAGAGACATAGAGAGCCAGAGAGAGAGAGACACACAGAGGGACACAGAGACACAGAGAGACAGTCAGAGACAGAGACACCTAGTGTCCGGGGGACGTTAATGCGGGGAAACTTTAATACGTTTTCCGAAATTCTATCAACATGTTAAATGTGCAAGGAAAACAATTCTAAACCACCTCTACTCCATACACAGAGACTCGTACAAAGCTCTCCCTCGCCACCCACAACTCCTGATTCCTACTTACAAAAAATAAAGCAGGAAGTAAAACTCAATACAGAAGTGGTCAGATGACGCGGGTGCTACGCTACAGGACTGTTTTGCTAGCTCAGACTGGAATATGTTCCAGGATTCATCCAATGGCATTGAGGAATACACCACCTCAATCATCGTTAACGTCATCCTCACAGTGACCGTACATATCCCAACCAGAAACAATGGATTACAGGCAACATCTGCACCGAGCTAAAGGCTAGAGTTGCTTCATTCAAGGAGCGGGACAATATTCCGGAAGCTTGTAAGAAATCCTGCTATGCCCTCAGACGAACCATCAAAAAAAGCAAAATGTCAATACAGGATTAAGATTGAATGCTACTACACCGTCTGTGACCCTCATCGGATGTGGCAGGGCTTGAAAACAATTACAGATTTCAAAGGGAAACCCAGACGCGAGCCTACCAGATGAGCTAAATGCCCTATTTTGTATTACCTTTATTTTACTAGGCAAGTCAGTTAAGAACAAATTCTTATTTTTAATGACGGCCTAGGAACAGTGGGCAGAACGACAGATTTTGTACCTTGTCAGCTCAGGGATTTGAACTTGCAACCTTTCGGTTACTAGTCCAATGCTCTAACCACTAGGCTACGCTGCTCGCTTCTAGGCAACAACACTGAAGCATTCACGAGAGCACCAGCTGTTCTGGATGACTGTGTGATAACGCTCTCGGTAGCCAATGTGAGCAAGACCTTTAAACAGGTCAACATTCACAAGGCCGCAGGGCAAGATGGATTACCAGGACATGTACTCAAAGAATGCACAGACCAACTGGCAGGTGTCTTAACTGACATTTTCAACCTCTCCCTGACTGAATCTGTAATACCTACATGTTTCAAGCAGACCAGCATAGTACCTGTGTCCAAGGAAGCGAAGCTATTCTGCCTAAATGATTACCACCCCGTGGCAATCACGTCCGTAGCCATGAAATACATTGAAAGGCTGGTCATGGCTCACATTAAGAGCATCCTCCCAGACACCCTAGACCCACTCCAATTTGCATACCGCCCCAACAGATCCACAGATGATGTAATCTCTATTGCACTCCACACTGCACTTTCCCAAAAGGAACACCTATGTGAGAATGACACGTCTGCCACGCTGATACTCACCACTGGAGCCCCCAGGGTTGCATGCTCA
>NC_060179.1:3319776-3329776 GCF_021184085.1 Oncorhynchus gorbuscha | reverse complement strand
CTCTCTCCCCTCCTCTCCTCTCTCCCCTCCTCGTCCATTCCCTTCCCTCCCCTCCTCTCCTCCCCTCTCCTATCCTCCCTCCTCTTCCCTATTCCCTCCCCTCCTCTCCTCTCCTCCTCTCCTCCTCTCCTAGCTCTCTTCCTCCGGACATGATCATTAAACCACTAAAACATTAAGCAGATATCAATACAGAAGGCTGAGAAAGAGCAATGTTAGCCATCAGTCAGCTCTGCTGCCTAATGAATGACTGAAAGCATTTACTCAAACCACAGCCCGCATTATTGATTCCAAATATTGATTTTCTTATTTAAAAAACTTAATGAACTGTAAAACCAAGCAAAAAAATATTATTCCCTCTGTGTATTTCCTTTCTTTAGCCCTTGACAGTAATGAGTTAGTTTATGTATAATTGAAAGCTTGATTTATGAAAGCATAAGAGGTGGGACATGGACCACGGCAGGGTTGCACTCATTTGAGAAGGTTTCTGTCAATCATCCAAACACCAGACGCTAATAGCTTGCTTTGTCTGAGGCGTCACAACATTAAATGAACCTACATGTTTGTGTGTGTGCATCTATGTATATTTGTTTGTGCGTGCGTGCGAGAGAGAGAGAGAGAGAGAGAGAGAGAGAGAGAGAGAGAGAGAGAGAGAGAGAGAGAGAGAGAGAGAGAGAGAGAGAGAGAGAGAGAGAGAGAGAGAGAGAGAGAGAGAGAGAGAGAGAGAGAGAGAGAGAGAGAGAGAGAGACAGACAGAGAGAGAGAGACAGAGAGAAAGAGAGAGAGAGAGAGAAGAGAGAGAGAGAGAGAGAGAGAGAGAGAGAGAGAGAGAGAGAGAGAGAGAGAGAGAGAGAGAGAGAGAGAGAGAGAGACACAGAGAGAGAGAGAGAGAGAGAGAGAGAGAGAGAGAGAGAGAGAGAGAGAGAGAGAGAGAGAGAGAGAGAGAGAGAGAGAGAGAGAGAGAGAGAGAGAGAGAGATACATACATACATGCGTACCACCAGGAATCAAACATTATCTAGCTATGAACGTTTAACCCTCTAGAACTGTCAATTAACTGTAATATCCAAACAGGAGAAAACAGAAAATTAATACTCTCAAAGATGATCTCATAATGTAACCCATAAGGTTCCTTGCCTCTTTTAAGATGAGGGACGCGTTCAGTCGGATGCAAATGTTTTGTTGTGCGTTTATGCTATGTTGAACACATCTCTCTGACATGTAGAATGTAGAATTACGTTGGCTCTATGTTGAACTCACCTCTCTGACATGTAGAATGTAGAATTACGTTGGCTCTATGTTGAACTCACCTCTCTGACATGTAGAATGTAGAATTACGTTGGCTCTATGTTGAACACACCTCTCTGACATGTAGAATGTAGAATTACGTTGGCTCTATGTTGAACTCACCTCTCTGACATGTAGAATGTAGAATTACGTTGGCTCTATGTTGAACACACCTCTCTGACATGTAGAATGTAGAATTACGTTGGCTCTTGGCTCTATGTTGAACTATGTTGAACACACCTCTCTGACATGTAGAATGTAGAATTACGTTGGCTCTATGTTGAACACACCTCTCTGACATGTAGAATGTAGAATTACGTTGGCTCTATGTTGAACACACCTCTCTGACATGTAGAATGTAGAATTACGTTGGCTCTATTCATAGAATTTCTATCTGTAACTTTCCAAAACGTTTGAGCACTGAACATGACAGTTTAAACTCTAACTCCCTAGCCCCACCTACAGCCACTTCCTGGTTTGAAAGAAACAGGAAGTGGGCATGTCGGGAAGAGCGACGCCATATTGAATGTTTACTTTGATGTTGGGTCAGACATTTTTTAAACTAGTTTATAGTTTTAAAAAGTAGTTTTCTCCCATTAGTGAGACTATTTTCTAAGAGTATAAAGTTGTATAAGGGATATTACTAGAGTTTTTTTTTAAGAGATATTGATAGAGTATATAGTTGTATATTGATAGAGTATATAGTTGTATCAGGGGCATTGATAGAGTATATATTTGTATATTGATAGAGTATATAGTTGTATATTGATAGAGTATATAGTTGTATTAGGGATATTGATAGAGTTATATAAGAGATATTGATAGAGTATATTGTTGTATTAGGGATAGTGATAGATTGATAGAGTATATAGTTGTATATTGATGAATATATTGATAAAGTCAATACTTTGTAGAGCCATCTTTTGTAGCAATTACAGCTGCAAGTCTCTTGGGGTATGTCTCTATAAGCTTGGCACGTCTAGCCACTGGGATTTTTGCCCATTCTTCAAGGCAAAACTGCTCCAGCTCCTTCAAGTTGGATGGGTTCCGCTGGTGTACAGCAATCTTTAAGTCATATCACAGATTCTCAATTGGATTGAGGTCTGGGCTTTGACAAGGCCATTCCAAGACATTTAAATGTTTCCTCTTAAACCACTCGAGTGTTGCTTTAGCAGTACGCTTATGGTCATTGTCCTACTGGAAGGTGTACCTCAGTCCCAGTCTCACATATCTGGAAGACTGAAACAGGTTTCCCTCAAGAATTTCCCTGTATTTATCGCCATCCATCATTTCTTCAATTCTGTCCAGTTTCCCAGTCCCCACAGCATGATGGGAAAAACATCCCCACAGCATGATGGGAAAAACATCCCCACAGCATGATGGGAAAAACATCCCCACAGCATGATGGGAAAAACATCCCCACAGCATGATGGGAAAAACATCCCCACAGCATGATGGGAAAAACATCCCCACAGCATGATGGGAAAAACATCCCCACAGCATGATGGGAAAAACATCCCCACAGCATGATGCTACCATCACCATGCTTCATTGTGGTGATGGTGTTCTCGGGGTGATGAGAGGTGTTGGGTTAGCGAGCATGATGCTACCATCACCATGCTTCATTGTGGTGATGGTGTTCTCGGGGTGATGAGAGGTGTTGGGTTAGCGCCCACAGCATGATGCTACCATCACCATGCTTCATTGTGGTGATGGTGTTCTCGGGGTGATGAGAGGTGTTGGGTTAGCACCCACAGCACGATGCTACCACCAGATTTCTGGATTTCTGTCACAACTTTAAGTCACAACATTAGAGAAACATAGTGTGATTAAACTAACACCACACAGATTTATTGTATTTTTCTTGAAAACATCATATAAACATTCATAGTGTAGTTTGGAAAAGGTATGTGAACCCCTAGGCCAATGACTTCTCCAAAGGCTAATCGGAGTCCGGAATCAATTAACCTGGACTAAAATCAATAATCCGAGATTGGACATCAGTCCACGGTAAGATAAATTGTCTATAAATGGAGAAAGTTCAGCACAGTTGCTACTCCGCCTAGGAGTGGCCATCCTGCAAAGGTCACTGCCAGAGCACAGAGCAGAAGAAAGATGACTGCCAGAGCACAGAGCAGAAGAAAGATGACTGCCAGAGCACAGAGCAGAAGAAAGATGACTGCTGGAGAACAGAGCAGACCAGAAGGCTCAATGAGGTTAATTAAGAAGAATCCAAGAGTGTCAGCTAAAGACTTACAGAAATCTCTGGGACATGCTAACATCGCTGTTGACGAGTCTACAATACGTAAAACACTAAACAAGAATGGTCTTCATAGGAGGACACCACGGAAGAAGTCACTGCTTTCCAACATTGCTGCATGTCTGAAGTTTGCAAACTACAGTTGAGTTGTTTGAGATGAACACACAACACTATGTGTGGAGAAAAAAAGGCACAGCGCACCAACATCAACACCAGAATTGCTTCAACAACAGAAAATACAACTTCTGGAGTGGCCCAGTCAGAGTCCTGACCTCAACCCGATTGAGATGCTGTGGCATGACCTCAAGAGAGCAGTTCACACCAGGCATCCCAAGAATATTGCTGAAATTAAACAGTTTTGTAAAGAGGAATGGTCCAAAATTCCTCCTGACCGTTGTGCAGGTCTGACGCCACTACAGAAACATTTGGTTGAAATTATTGCTGCCAAAGGAGGGTCAACCAGTTATTAAATCTAAGGGTTCACATACTTTCCCCACCCTACACTGTGAATGTTTATACGGTGTGTTCAATTAAGATATGAAAATGTATAAATGTTTGTGTAAGTCTAGCCCCTACTTTTTCAAACATTCTGTTAAAAATCGCGCAACATTTCAGCGTCCTGCTACTCATGCCAGGAATATAGTATATAAGAGAGAGCCCATTCCTTCCGGTCTCCGACAGGATGCTTTGGATGAGAAATTTCCGACCATGATTTGAAGACGTGGAGCTATTGAATACACATCGCCCCGTGATCCATTTGATAGATTATTAACGTTTACTAATACCTAAAGTTGGATTACAAAAGTATTTCTAAAGTGTTTTGTGAAAGTTTATCGTCAACTTTTTTAATAAAAAAAAAATGACGTTGCGTTTTAAAACGGTCTTTTTTCCTGGATCACACACTCTTCATAGATCGATATTTAGGGTATATATGGACCGATTTAATCAAAAAAAGACCCAATAGTGATGTTTATGGGACATCTAGGAGTGCCAACAAAGAAGATCATCAAAGGTAATGAATGTTTTATATTTTATTTCTGCGTTTTGTGTAGCGCCGGCTATGCTAATTATTTTGTTTACGTCCCCTTCAGGTATTTCGGGGTGTTGCATGCTATCAGATAATAGCTTCTCATGCTTTCGCCGAAAAGCATTTTAAAAATCTGACTTGTTGGCTGGATTCACAAGGAGTGTAGCTTTAATTCAGTACCCTGCATGTGTGTTTTAATGAACGTTTGAGTTTTAACGAGTGGTATTAGCATTTAGCATAGTGCATTTGCATTTCCAGATGGCTAGGTGGGACGCATGCGTGTCAGGTCGACTTAAGAGGTTTTAAGCAGACTGTGTTTGTCTATTGTTGTGACCTAGATGAAGAACAGATCAAATTTTATGATCAATTTTTGCAGAAATCCAGGTATTTCCAAATGGTTCTCATACTTTTTCTTGCCAATTACATGGCCAAAAGTATGTGGACACCTGCTAGTCGAATATCCCATTCCAAAATCATGGGCATTATTATGGAGTTGGTCCTCCCTTTGCTGCTATAACTGCCTCCACTCTTCTGGGAAGGCTAGATGTTGGAACATTGCTCTCCTCAGGTCTTAGCCAAGAGAGACTGGGCATGCATAGTATTTATAGCAGCCTTCTGATTACAATGAGGAGCAAGACGTGCCGCTCTGTTCTGGGCCAGCCGCAGCTTAACTAGATCTTTCCTTGCATCACACGACAAGGCGATAATCAAGATAGGACAAAACTAGAGTCTGCAGAAGTTGCTTTTTGGAGTGTGAAAAAATAGAGCATCTCTTTTCTACGGCTAGACCTCTCCCCATCTCTATATTACAGACAGACCTCTCTCCATCTCTATATTACAGACAGACCTCTCCCCATCTCTATATTACAGACAGACCTCTCCCCATCTCTTTATTACAGACAGACCTCTCCCCATCTCTATATTACAGACAGACCTCTCCCCATCTCTATATTACAGACAGACCTCTCCCCATCTCTATATTACAGACAGACCTCTCCCCATCTCTATATTACAGACAGACCTCTCTCCATCTCTATATTACAGACAGACCTCTCCCCATCTCTATATTACAGACAGACCTCTCCCCATCTCTATATTACAGACAGACCTCTCCCCATCTCTATATTACAGACAGACCTCTCCCCATCTCTATATTACAGACAGACCTCTCCCCATCTCTATATTACAGACAGACCTCTCCCCATCTCTATATTACAGACAGACCTCTCCCCATCTCTATATTACAGACAGACCTCTCCTCATCTATATATTACAGACAGACCTCTCCCCATCTCTATATTACAGACAGACCTCTCCCCATCTCTATATTACAGACAGACCTCTCCCCATCTCTATATTACAGACAGACCTCTCCCCATCTCTATATTACAGACAGACCTCTCCCCATCTCTATATTACAGACAGACCTCTCCCCATCTCTATATTACAGACAGACCTCTCCCCATCTCTATATTACAGACAGACCTCTCCCCATCTCTATATTACAGACAGACCTCTCCCCATCTTTACAACCATTGAATCTACATGTTTTGACCATGACAGTTTGATTACTTGGCGTTCTTTGGTAAAAATAGAAAAGACTAGAGGGCCTAGAGATGTACCCTGTGGTACATCAGACTTTACATGTTTGACATTAGAAAAGCTTCCATTTAAGAAAATCATTTGAGTTCTATTAGATAGATAGCTATGAATCCACTATATGGCAGAGGTTGAAAAGCCATTACACAGACGTTTTTTCCAACAACAGGTTATGGTCAAAATATTTAATAGTACAGCACCCACAATCGACTTATCGACTAATCAATCTACTTATTATTTCAACCAATCATCAGTCATTTGTGTCAATGTAGTACACTTTGAGTGCCCTTCTCTATAAGCATGATGAAAGTCTGTTGTTGATTTGATTACAGAGAAATAACATTGTATTTTATAATAACACAGGGCAAGACCCAGATGCAGACACAGGGCAAGACCCAGATGCAGACACAGGGCGATACCTAGATGCAGACACAGGGCAAGACCCAGGTGCAGACACAGGGCAAGACCCAGATGCAGACACAGGGCAAGACCCAGATGCAGACACAGGGCAAGACCCAGATGCAGACAAATGAGGCAGATGGTTTGAGTCTCTGATATTTATAAGAACCTCAAGGGACAGGCAAGAGGCAGGTCGAGGACAGGCAGAAGTTCATAAACCAGGTCAGATCACCAAACGGTACAGGGTGGCAGGCAAGCTCGAGTTCAGGGTAGGCTGAATGGTAGGCAGGCTTAGTGTCAGGGCAGGCAAGAGGTCAGAACCAGGAGGACTAGAAAAACAGAGACTAGGAAAATACTTGTGCTCGGAAAAACATGCTGGTAAGCTTGACAAGACAAGACAAACTGGCAACAGACAAACTGAGAACACAGGAATAAATACCCTGGAGGAGGGATGGAGACAATCACAAAGAGGTGAACCAGATCAGGGTGTGACAGTGTTTGGTCCCAAAACCAATCCAACAGTTTTCTAAGGGCTAGCAGGAAGCTTATAGGTCTGCTGTTAGAACCAGTAAAGGCCACATTTCCACTCTCGGGGATTGGAATTACTTTGGCTTCCCTCCAGGCCTGAGGAAAAATCAATCAATCAAATGTATTTATGAAGTCCTTTTAACATCAGCAGACGTCACAAAGTGCTACACAGAAACCCAGACTAAAACCTCAACCTGCAAAGCAATGCAGATGTAGAAGCACAGTGGCTTGGAATAACTCCCTAGAAATGCTGGAACCTGAGAAGAAACCTATAGAGGAACCAGGCTCTGAGGACCAGTCATCTTCTGGCTATGCCAGGTAGAGAGGAACCAGGCTCTGATGACCAGTCCTCTTCTGGCTGTACCAGGTAGAGAGGAACCAGGCTCTGACGACCAGTCCTCTTCTGGCTGTGCCAGGTAGAGAGGAACCAGTCTCTAAGGGTGGCCAGTCCTCTTCTGGCTGTGCCAGGTAGAGATGAACCAGTCTCTAAGGGGTGGCCAGTCCTCTTCAGGCTGTGCCAGGTAGAGAGGAACCAGTCTCTAAGGGGTGGCCAGTCCTCTTCAGGCTGTGCCAGGTAGAGAGGAACCAGTCTCTAAGGGTGGCCAGTCCTCTTCTGGCTGTGCCAGGTAGAGATGAACCAGTCTCTAAGGGGTGGCCAGTCCTCTTCTGGCTGTACCAGGTAGAGAGGAACCAGTCTCTAAGAGGTGGTCAGTCCTCTTTTGGTTGTACCAGGTGGAGAGGAACCAGGCTCTGAGGACCAGTCCTCTTCTGGCTGTACCAGGTAGAGAGGAACCAGGGTCTGAGGACCAGTCCTCTTCTAGCTGTACCGGGTGGAGATCATAAGAGTACCAGGCCATTTACGGCCAGATTGTTCTTCAAGATGTTCAAACGTTCATAAATGACTAGCAGATCAAATAACAATCACAGTGGTTGTAGAGGATGCAACAGGTCAGTACCTCAGGAGTAAATGTCAGTTGGCTTTTCATAGCCGAACATTCAGAGGTCAAGACAGCATGTGTGGTAGAGGGAAACTTTCCTCTATTCTCAGATTAGAGGAGTGGAATAAGATGAACAATATGACTGGTAGGAGTGGCAGGAGTGGAATAAGATGAACAATATGACTGGTAGGAGTGGCAGGAGTGGAATAAGATGAACAATATGACTGGTAGGAGTGGAATAAGATGAACAATATGACTGGTAGGAGTGGAATAAGATGAACAATATGACTGGTAGGAGTGGAATAAGATGAACAATATGACTGGTAGGAGTGGAATAAGATGAACAATATGACTGGTAGGAGTGGAATAAGATGAACAATATGACTGGTAGGAGTGGAATAAGATGAACAATATGACTGGTAGGAGTGGCTATCATCCTCAATAGCTTTCAATCTATGATCTATGTGGTCAGGAGGTTTGTCATTTTTGATCCATAACAAAAAAAAAAATCCACCTCTCCCACACTAACTTTTCAAAATTCTTGCAATGCTTTTCTTTCAATATTTGTTATTTTATGCATGAGTACGATGGGTCAAAGTTCGTTGATGACATTTCCTGTCTAAGTTTGCCCAATTTTGCCAATGAGGTAATCATAAAAACAATTGGCAACATCAAATGGTTTTGTGATGAATATAACATCTGATTCAATGAAAGTTGAATTTGTATTTCTACCCATAGTTTCATTTAAAGTAATAATTCATTATAGCGCTGCTTCTTGGCTTCACATTACATCTTCTTATTTTTTGTTGAGTTTAGTCACATAATTAATCAATATGCAGCAAGTCAGCCAATCAGATGTGCAGCCAGACTTATTAACCACTCCTTTTGCCCCATCTCGTTCAACCATACAATTGTTCCAATCTTCATAAATCCGATGGGCCTTAACAGTTTTAACAGTCAGTTTCTTAAAACGTATTACGGATCAGTGGGAAGAGTCCCACCTCGACAACATCCTGAGTTGGTGAAGATGGGCTGTCAGTCCCCCACCCTGAGATGGGCTGTCCCCAAGATTCCCCACCCTGAGATGGGCTGGTCTGTCCCCACCCTGAGATGGGCTGTCTGTCCCCCACCCTGAGACCCTGAGATGGGCTGTCTGTCCCCCACCCTGAGATGGGCTGTCTGTCCCCCACCCTGAGATCCCCCACCCTGAGATGGGCTGTCTGTCCCCCACCCTGAGATGGGCTGTCTGTCCCCCACCCTGAGATGGGCTGTCAGTCCCCACCCTGAGATGGGCTGTCTGTCCCCACCCTGAGATGGGCTGTCTGTCCCCACCCTGAGATGGGCTGTCTGTCCCCACCCTGAGATGGGCTGTCTGTCCCCACCCTGAGATGGGCTGTCCCACCCTGAGATGGGCTGTCTGTCCCCACCCTGAGATGGGCTGTCCCCACCCTGTCTGTCCCCCACCCTGAGATGGGCTGTCCCCACCCTGAGATGGGATGTCCCCACCCTGAGATGGGCTGTCAGTCCCCACCCTGATGGGCTGACCCTGAGATGGGCTGTCTGTCCCCCACCCTGAGATGGGATGTCTGTCCCCACCCTGAGATGGGCTGTCTGTCCCCCACCCTGAGAGTCCCCACCCTGTCCCCCACCCTGAGATGGGCTGTCTGTCCCCCACCCTGAGATGGGCTGTCAGTCCCCCACCCTGAGCCTTGATGATTCATCATGCAGAGAGCACAGAGAAGGCAGTAGAATTTACATATTTAGACATCAGATATAACAGTACAATTTCACGTCATGCTGTTGATATGATTTATTATAATTCTTTGTTTTCTCGCAGTTGTTTATCTCGGGAAAAAACATATTCAAAACGGAGTGGTTTTGGACAGTTAATCTCGTTACCCAGGTCCCCGCCTTTCAAACCAAGTGTGTGTGTGTGTGTGTGTGTGTGTGTGTGTGTGTGTGTGTG
>NC_060179.1:3207276-3314776 GCF_021184085.1 Oncorhynchus gorbuscha | reverse complement strand
GGAAGAGGAACATCTGTAGAGTACGACCCTACCTCACACAGGAAGAGGAACATCCGTAGAGTACGACCCTACCTCACACAGGAAGTGGCGCAGGTCCTAATCCAGGCACTTGTCCTCTCCCGTCTGGACTACTGCAACTCACTGTTGGCTGAGCTCCCTGCGTCTGCCATCAAACTCCTGTAACTTATCCAGAACGCTGCAGCCGCCTGGTTTTCAACCTTCTCAAGTTCTCTCATGTCACCCCGCTCCTCCGCTCACTCCACTGGCTTCCAGTTGAAGCTCACATCCACTACAAGACACATCCTCCATATCTTCAGGCTACGCTCACACCATGCACCTCAACCAGAGCACTCCGACTCAGGTTTCTTGGCCGTCCCACCCCTACGTGAGGGCAGCTCCTGCTCAGCCCAGTCCAAGCTCTTCTATGTCCTGGATCCCCAATATTGGAACCTGCTTCCCCCCAGTCCCCCTTCTAGCTCTGAATCTACTGACAGCTACAGAACGAGGTCAAAAGTACTTTCTGTGCCTGTGATATGTGGTTGTCCCTACCAAGCTATCTTCAGATGAATGTACTGACTATGCCTGTGATATGTGGTTGTCCCCACCAAGCTACCTGGAGATGAATGTACTGACTATGCCTGTGATATATAGTTGTCCCCACCAAGCTATCTTCAGATGAATGTACTGACTATGCCTATGATATGTGGTTGTCCCCACCAAGCTACCTGGAGATGAATGTACTGACTATGCCTGTGATATGTAGTTGTCCCACCAAGCTATCTGGAGATTAATGTCCTGACTATGCCTGTGATCTGTAGTTGTCCCACCACGCTATCTGGAGATTAATGTACTGACTATGCCTGTGATATATAGTTGTCCCACCAAGCTATCTGGAGATTAAAACTTGTTGAGGATAGGGGGCAGTATATTCATTGCGTTCATTGCGTGCCCATAGTGAACTGCATCAAACTCTGTCCTAGATTGCTAATATATGCATATTATTATTACTATCGGATAGAAAACACTCTGAAGTTTCTAAAATTGTTTGAATTATGTGAGTATAACAGAACTCATAGGGCAGGCAATCTTCCAAACAAGAAGTGAATTTCTGAAAGTTGGGGCAACTTTGACGTCATCGCCCCCTCCTTTCCCAACAAGATATGGATCTGGAAGCACTTCCTATACCTTCCTCTAAATGTCCTCATTCAGTAGAAAGTGTAATGGAGCATTTGATGTGAAGCTTGACCTAATGGGAGGGAAAATAGTCAGTGTCCCGACTGAATGCCATTTTTCTGTGGTGCATTTCTCTGTGAGTGCTACGGCTGTTCCAATCAGCCCCAGATGAAAACGAATGATCCGGTTGGAACGTTATTGGATATATATGATAATAACATCCTGAAGATTGATTCTCTACTTAGTTTGACCAGTTTATTCAACCTGGAATATATGTTTTGGAAGTTTTTGTGTTGTTGGACCAGCAGTCAGTTTTTGGGGACGTGAGCTGAAAGTGATAGCATATGCAGCTACTTGGACACGAGTATTGGACATTATGGAACAAAACAACGATTTATTGTGGAACTAGGACTCCTTGCACTACATTCTGATGAAAGATCATCAAAGGTAAGGGAATATTTATGTTGTAATTTTCTATTTCTGTTGACTCCAACATGGCGGAGAAATATTGTTACGTCTGAGCGCCGTCTCAGATTATTGCAATGATAGGCTTTTTCCGTAACGTTTTTAAAAAATGTGACACAGCGGTTGCATTAAGAACCAGTGAATCTTTAATTATATGGAGAACATGTATCTTTAGTCAAAGTTTATGATGAGTTTTTCTGTTATCTGGCGTAGCTTTCTATAATTCCTCCAGATATGTTGGAGGAATTTCTGAACATGGCATCAATATAAAAAGATTTGTGAATATAAAAATGCATATTATCGAATAAAACATAAATGTACTGTGTAACATGTCATCTGATGAAGATTTTCAAGAGGTTAGTGATTCATTTTATTTCTAATCCTGCTTTTGTGATTTTATCTTTGGCTGGAAAAAATGGCTGCGTTTTTTCTTTGGTTTGGTGGTGGTCTAACGTGGTGGTCTATATGTTGTGTTTTCGCTGTAAAACATTAAAAAAACTTGACATGATGGGTAGATGTACAAGATGTTTATCTTTCATTTGAGGTATTGGACTTGTTAATGTTTGAAAGTTAAATATTTCTAAAGAATACTTTTGAATTCCCTGCGCCACCTTTTCAGCTGAACGGGGGGGGGGGTTCTCTGATGGGAACTCCTTGCCCCAACAGGTTTTAATGTACTGACTATGCCTGTGCTATGTGGTTGTCCCACGAAGCTATCTGGAGATTAATGTACTGACTGTAGTGGATCTGGATAAGAGCGTCTATTAAATTACAACAGCAAAAATGTGTAAACAACATGCCGAGAGATAAGATCACATCGGTCCGCCTTTTTTGTTGTTGTTTGAAAGATATCACTGAGAACTACAAAAGTGTCACTGCTACTGCTCTCAACAACATTGCTGCCCTGATTTTACCTGGCGCTATCGACAAAGATCATTGGACAAAAGTTGTGATGTATGTACTTTATGGAAGATGATCATGCCACGCTGACTAACTCTGACTCTGAAAATAAATCAAGCGATGATGTCTGAAGGAACATTTTATATTTGTGTTTTTCTAAGAACCAATTCGCCTGGGTTCATTCAAGTGATTGATTGATCGTGCCTGGGAGAAATCCTCACTATCGGTGAAAGCAATTTTGCAGTATGCCCAGAACATTGCTTTGAGAACCGAAAGGGAGTATCTCAGTTTCAAGGTCTCAGCTTGGAAAGAGGAAGTTTCACGAGGTATTGGTCAGTCACATGCATGAACCAAACATTAAAGATGAATGAATAATGAATATATAAATCATGCAAATATAACTTGTCCGTGTTAGCAGTATATAAGAGAACTAAAAGGACTGCCCCGATAGTACATGTCAGTCAGGAGCTCTATGGTTTATTAAGTTTGTTGGAAAGTCTCCAGCTTACTGATACTAAAGAAGGATTAATTTAAGATTGACTTCATGTGTCCGTGGTGGTAATTTCTATGACAGAGGAAATCCCTGATTTAGGTAAAAACATTTTCATTGAACCAAAAAATGTAGTCTTCTGATGACAGTGATGGGGACGAAACAACGTTTTGAGATAGAGCGACGAAACGAAGGACGAAGTTGGGGAGTGGAATGGGAAGTTGGGGTGGGAGACGTGTTGGCTGTGTGGGTTTGGGGGATGGAATGGGAGGTTAGGGAGGAGACATGTTGGCTGGGTGGGGTTGGGTGGATGGAATGAGAGGCTGGGGATGGAGAGATGTTGGCTGGGTGGGGTTGGGGGGATGAGATGGGGGTTGGGGAGGGAGACATGTTCGCTGGGTGGGGTTGGGGGTTGAAATGGGAGATTGGGGGATGGAATGGGAGGTTGGGGGATGGAATGGCAGGTTGGGGGATGGAATGGGAGATTGGGGGATGGAATGGGAGGTTGGGGGATGGAATGGGAGATTGGGGGATGGAATGGGAGGTTGGAATGGGAGGTTGGGGGATGGAATGGGAGGTTGGGGGATGGAATGGGAGATGGAATGGGAGGTTGGCGGATGGAATGGAAGGTTGGGGAAGGGTACATGTTTTATAGACTTATAATGAGTTATAGATAATGTACCTATAACCCCCTCACCCCCCCAACAATAAAATATATGGTAGAAAATATGAAAAAATAAGGAAATGGAGACTGTAGTGTATGTTTCCTTTTCTTTCTTGACCACATTCTGACATTATTTGCTCAGTAAAAAAAATGTTTTACCCACAATCATCTCTATACCATTCTTCCGTGACACTGCTCATTAAGTCACCATTAGATGCAATTAGTGGGCAATGTTATTTTAATCACCAACAATAACGCTGGAACGCCACCAGCGGAAAAGAGCAAGACAACGAATGTGTTGACGGATTACAGAATGGTTCATAATTGAAAAGCCTGTGAGACGTTGAGATATGGTAGTGAGTGAAAGGCCACATGCCTCGTTCTCCCGCTGAACAACTTTACATGACAGTAAACATGCCTCTCTCTCTCTCTCTCCCACCCTCGCTCTCTCTCTCTCTCTACCCTTCTCTCTCTCCCACCCTCTCTCTCTCGCTCTCTCTCTCTACCCTTCTCTCTCTCCCACCCTCTCTCTCGCTCTCTCTCTACCCTTCTCTCTCCCACCCTCTCTCTACTCGCTGTCCTGGGGGTCTAGTGGGTGTTTTTTGTGTTTGTGAACAGAGCCGCAGGACCAGCTTGCTTAATGGACTCTTTTCTCTCTCTCTCTCTCTCTCTCTCTCTCTCTCTCTCTCTCTCTCTCTCTCTCTCTCTCTCTCTCTCTCTCTCTCTCTCTCTCTCTCTCTCTCTCTCTCTCTCTCTCTCTCTCTCTCTCTCTCTCTCTCTCTCTCTCTCTCTCTCTCTCCCACCCTCTCTCTCTCGCTCTCTCTCTCCAATCTCTTCAATCAACACTGTCACAGAGACAGACGAAAGAGACAGACTGCTAATGACAAAAGACTGAATTAATTGAGCTATTGTAAATGGCAATAAAAATCTAAAGTACAAATGAACTGAGCTCCTACGGAATGATATGATGAATAGATGGGTTAAGCTGTTTTAAAAGACAAAGAGAGATGGGTTAAGCTGTTTTAAAAGACAAAGAGAGATTGTGAGGAGGGATGAGGAAGATAGCTTCCCCTGGTGTGTGAAGTGAAAACATCTAGGAGCAACAACGGCTCAGTCACGATGTGGTACACAAGCTCACAGAACAGGACCGACGAGTGCTGAAGCGCATAGTGTGTAAAAATCATCTGTCCTCGGTTGCAACACTCACTACCGAGTTCCAAACTGCCTCTCAAAGAAACTACAGCGCAATAACTTTTTTGTCGGGAGCTTCATGAAAAGAGTTTCCGTGGCCGAGTAGCCTCACACAAGCCTAAGATCATCATACGCAATGACAAGCATCAGCTGGAGTTGTGTAAAGCTTGCCGCTATTGGACTATAGAGCAGTGTAAACACGTTTGGTGTAATGAATAAAGAGGAATAATGGTCTGGGGCTGTTATCCATGGTTCTGGCCCCTTAGTTTCAGTGAAGGGAAATCTTGATGCTATAGCATACAATGACATTCAAGACAATTTTGTGCTTCCAACTTTGTGGCAACAGTTTGGGGAAGACCCTTTCCTGTTTCCGCATAACAAGGCCCCCGTGCACAAAGCGAGGTCCATACAGAAATGGTTGGTTGATATCAGTGTGGAAGAACTTGACTGGTCTGCACAGAGCCCTGACCCTAACCCCATCAAACACATTTGGGATGAATTGGAACGCTGACTAAGAGCCAGGCCTAATCGCCCAACATAATTTGCCCGACCTCACTAATGGGCTTGTAGCTGAATGGAAGCAAGTCCCTTCAGCAATGTTCCAAAATCTAAAGGAAAGCCTTCCCAGAAGAGTGGAGACTGTTATAGTTGCAATGGGTGGACCAACTCCATATTAAAACCTTTCTAGGGCTAGCGGAACCCCTCGACAACATTCCACTGAAAAGGCAGTGCGCGAAATTAAACATTTTTTTTTAAATAAGGAACTTTCACACATGAATTAACAAGTCCAATACAGCAAATGAAAGATAAACCTCTTGTTAATCTACCCATCGTGTCCGATTTTAAAAATGCTTTACAGCAAAAGCACAACATATGATTATGTTAGGTCATAGGAAATTCAAAAAAACACACAGCCATTTTTCCAGCCAAAGATAGGAGTCACAAAAAGCAGAAATATAGATAAAATGAATCACTAACCTTTGATGATCTTCATCAGATGACACTCATAGGACATCATGTTACACAATACATGTATGTTTTGTTCGATAATGTGCATATTTATATACAAAAATCTCAGTTTACATTGGCGTGTTACATGGAGTAATGTTTTGATTCCAAAACCATTCACAGAATTATGTTAATAAACAGATTAAAGACTTCTCCTTAACTTCTTGATACTACCCACCCCGCATGCATAGCCTCAAACTAATTAGCATAACGCAGCGGCCATAAATATTCCTAGAAAATATTCCTATTCATGAAAATCACAAATGAAATATATTGAGACACAACTTAGCCTTTTGTTAATCACACTGTCATCTCAGATTTTCAAAATATGCTTCACAGCTAACACTAGACAAGCATTTGTGTAAATTTATCATGGCATAATGCTATGCTAGGCTCTGCTGGCTGCAGGCAACATTTTCACGAAAATAAGAAAAGCAATCAAATTAAATCATTGACCTTTGAAGAACTTTGGATGTTTTCACTCAGGAGACTCCCAGTTAGATTGCAAATATTATTTTTGTAGGCGAAATAGCTCCGTTTGTTCTTCACGTTTGGCTGAGAAATCGTCCGGAAAATGCGGTCACTACAACGCCAAACTTTTTTCCACATTAGCTCCATAATATCGACAGAAACATGGCAAACGTTGTTTATAATCAAACCTCAAGGTGTTTTTCACATATCTATTCGATAAAATATCCACCGGGACAATTGGTTTCTCATAAGAAGCGATTGGAAAAATGGCTACTTGTGTACTTTACGCAAGATTTTCTGCGGGAGCCATCATGTGACCACTTGCTCAATGTGGTCCCTTACGGCTATCCTTCAACATAAATGCGTAAAAAGACGTCACAATGCTGTAGACACCTTGGGGAATACGTAGAAAGCATAAGCTCATTCGTAGCCCATTCACAGCCATATAAGGAGTCATTGGCATGCAGGGCTTTCAAAATATGGGGCACTTCCTGGTTGGATTTTTATCTGGGTTTTGCCTGTAACATCAGTTCTGGTGCACTCACAGACAATATCTTTGCAGTTTTGGAAACGTCAGAGTGTTTTCTATCCAAAGCTGTCAATTATATGCATAGTCGAGCACCTTATCGTGACAAAATATCCCGTTTAATACGGGAACGTTTTTTATCCAAAAATGAAAATACTGCCCCCTAGTTACTGCTGTGTCAGATTTACATTTTTTTAAAGGAAAAAGCATAATCTGAGTACGGTGCTCACCAATCCAGCTAAAGAAATATCCGCCAAGTTTGAGTCAACAGAAGTTAGAAATAACTCTATAAATATTCACTCTGTCGGGAGCCCGCGTCACGACCCTGAGACACTTTGCCAGACCCATGAATCATTCAGCTCCCATTCCCGCCTCCTTTATAGCAGAAGCCTGAAACAAGTTTCTAAAGACGGTTGACATCTACTGGAAGCCGTAGGAAGTGCAACTTGACTCAATAGACACGTGTATTCGGTAGGCCAAGCTTTGAAAAACCACACACCTCAGATTTCACACTTCCTGGTTGGATTTTTCTCAGGTTTTCGCCTGCCATATTATGAGTTATGTTATACTCACAGACATCATTCAAACAGTTTTAGAACCTTCTCCATTTTAAACCCGGACTGAGAACTTGATTGTGGTTTTCAAGGACAAAAAACTTTGCTTTGCCAGCAGAGAGAAGCAGGCCCAAGATCTTTTCTTTTCAAAGTACATATAGTTTGAAATTATTTTTTTTTTTTCAGAATTCCCAGTTGTTTTGAACGCGCTGAAGTCAGAAGTTGTCAGTTATTTTGAATGTTACATTCGAATTGGGATTATCGGTTCATTATTTAGCTAGAATAGCTAGCTACATGTCTAAACAAAAGAATCCACTATACAAATAATAATTTCACTGTACGGTTTCCACCTTCTGTGTGCTGTGCATGTGACAAATACACTTTGATTTTATTTGATATAGGGTGTATAGAGACAGTACTAAGAAGAACAACATGACCTGCACAAAAGTCAGATTAGGATATAGGCCAAGGACTAGATGTTGTTTTACTACTACTTTTGGCTACTACTTTCACCACATTTAGGTTTGAAAATCTTTGGTTGTTCACTACATTTTAATCCTTAAAGAGATGGGTGGGGCTAAAGCTTAAGGGGGTGTGAATAATGCAGAATGGCTGTAAACAAAGAAGAGCTCTCCAGTAGGTGTACCAAAAACATTCAAGGGCCATTTTCTCAAAAGTGGGGTTACAAGTTCATCAACTTTCAAAGCAGAATTACATTCACATTGTTCCTCAATACCATTTATAGGTCTGAGTCTCTAATTTCATCCAAAGTTTTAAAAGAAATACAATTTCATATTTCAATTACAATTTCAATTACATAGAACCGAATCCAGTTGGTCGGTTACACATAATTACATTTTTTGTTGAAGCTGTGCTTAAGTGCATTCTGTTACGCTTTCATTTTATCACAACAAGCTATTTTAAATGCAAAATGTTATTTTGGGGATAGTGAAAAGTGCTTTATGAATGAAATCCAGCTATTTAGTAATGAGTCATTAGTCCGTGTTCTTAGCAGTGACCTTCAAATATAATATTTTACACTTGTTTTGTGTAACGATGTTTTAATAACACAACCCAAATATAGACCGTTATTGCAAAACAGTGTGATGTGTGTGTTCTGTCACCCAAGATAGCTTAAGATAGCTGTAGTGAGACAGTGAATGTAAATATCTGTTGATCAGGCTCTGGCACTGTCTGATAGACAGATCTGTGTTTACTTAATACAGACTGTGTATCACTCACGCATGCTTTGTTATTCTTAGTTTACAATCTGAGCGTGCGCATCAAATTCAGCTGAGGCTTTAGTCTGATGTTTCGACTGTTCGGTTCATGAAGTAATATAAATCCATTTTAATCATCAATCCTATCTTATGAAATATTATCTTATGAAATAATACATACTAAGACAATATGGCCCTGTTGTCACGCCCTGACCATAGAGAGCTGTTTATTCGCTATGTTTTTTGGGGCGTGATAGTGACTAGGGTGGGTCATCTAGGTGATGAATAGTTTATGTTGGCCTGGTATGGTTCCCCAATCAGAGACAACTGTTTATCGTTGTCTCTGATTGGGGATCATATTTAGGTGGCCATTTCCCTTTGGTGTTTGTGGGTTCTTAATTATGTTGAGTTGCCTGTCAGGACTCGTTTGTACAGCGTCACGTTTCATTTTGTTGTTTTTGTTCATTCATTAAAACGAGACAATACAAAGACAATATTAATATTACAATATTAAGACAATACAACGCTGCACTCATACTGAATGTACGCTGGGTTGAATTAACCCAATGCTGTGTTCGTCCAAAGCCCAATTTCTGGTTGTCAAAATTACCCAAATTGTGTTTTTTTTTACCAATCATTTTTTTGTCTAACAATAATTCATTTTGGAAAAATTATTAATTATTAATTATGCATAACTCAATTTGTACTTTTTAAGGATAAAACGCAGCAATGATTTTCCGTGTCCTATTATTATTATTGTAATTATTTATTATTATTATTATTATTATTATTATTATTATTATTATTATTATTATTATTGTAATTATTTATTAGCATTATTATTATTATTATTATTGTAATTATTTATTAGCATTATTATTATTATTATTATTGTAATTATTTATTAGCATTATTATTATTATTATTATTGTAATTATTTATTAGCATTATTATTATTATTATTATTGTAATTATTTATTAGCATTATTATTATTATTATTATTGTAATTATTTATTAGCATTATTATTATTATTATTATTATTATTATTATTATTATTATTATTATTTCATTTATTATTATCATCATTATTATTAAATATTATTGTCAGTATTATTAATAATATCATCATCACTGTAACAATTATTATAATTATAATTTTTATTGTTATTGTTATTTGCATTATTATTGTGTTTTAATGTTTCAGTACATTGAACTAGCTTTGGACCAAGGACTTACGTAGGGATGCTAACTCCAACGTTCACTTTAAAAAGCAATAGTTCTGAACTAGGTTTGATTTCATTTACCTTCTAATTAAAACACATTTGAAATGCTCTTTTAAACTCCTATTGTTTGAAATATATTGATCAGTTCTCACTTGGATCACATAAATGATTATGCTGTTGCCTCTTTAAACATCGTAAGGTCAAAATCCCCATAGTGTTCACATTTAGCTCATGGACATGTTGTAGCTACATAAAACAGCGAAATAAACCGTTTATTTTGGAAATATCTCATCTTTGCTCTTTTCTTCAGTACCTGCTGATGATTTAAAATGTATTGGATTTATTTGCATCTGTTAAGACATTGAATTCATGTTCAGCAAATCTACTACATTTAGTATGTTTATTTTTCTTTCTCTGAGAAGTAAGTTCATTTAAATGTATATGTGATTTAGTTGATATAGATGCAACATTTCAATGTTAAGACACAGTAACCAAAAACCTGATCTTATTTTGCATATTTATATGTAGTTTGCTGCAAATTTGCAAACAATACAAGGTTCCAGAGTTGTTTGCTAGAAGTTAACAAGTTGCCACAAATGTTCCCAAACTGTTTGCCCAAAAAACAAAAATTGCATTTGAAAATATAATCTTTCTTCAAATTTACAGGAACAGTTTGCCACAACATATGTTTGCTTGTAAAAATATGAGGTTGTCTCAAATGTGCAACAAATTGGCCAAAGGTTTGCCACAACTGTTTGCCAGAAGCTTGTTATTTTGGTAAGGGGTACATTTAGTTCCTAACTCATAATGTAACTCAGTTGTGACCTGTTCCCTACACACTTTTCTTGCAGTTGCTAAAATCATTACAACTTAAACTCTACTACCCACTTGTCTCTGTCCATAGGTTGCCTGTAGCCTAATTACATCTCTGTCTGTCTATAGCCTAATTACATCTCTGTCTGACTGTAGCCTAATCACTTCTCTGTCTGCCTGTAGCCTACCCACTTCTCTGTCTGCCTGTAGCCTAATTACATCTCTGTCTGACTGTAGCCTAATCACTTCTCTGTCTGACTGTAGCCTAATCACTTCTCTGTCTGTCTGTAGCCTACCCACTTCTATGTCTGTCTGAGTTGATTATATAATTAGCAATGCATAAAAAACAACGAAACAGGGAAACCTAAACATGAAGGATTGTAGGAGGGGATAGGATGGGATTGTAGATTGTGTGTGTGTTCATGTGCCTTTCTATCAGCGGTTGAGAATGAGGCCCCATCATCTCTGATCCTAATTGCCACGTGCATGTCTCCATATTTATTATGTAGGTAACACATGTTCTACCAGGAGATTTACTGAGAATAACAATGGGCTAATTTCATAAGGGTCACGTTGTCCCAGCGTCAGTCGTTTCAATCAGGCCGTCTTGAATATCATCGCCTGGTTAATAGAAGCGGAGAAGTTTCATTGCCGTTGTCTTCCGCAACCCTGTCCTGGAAACCAATTTGGCAGCACTCCTCTTGTTGTTGTTGTGGTTGTTGTTGTCAGCCAATAAAAGAAAAGAACAAGGAGAAAGTAAAAAGGAAGATGAAAAAAGTAGGGTATTATTTGAGACTGAGAGTCCCTCGTTGTTGGAGGCTGGAAATCCCTGCTGATGCCGTATTTATAACTTTTAAAATGCCTTTCTGAGTCTAAATAGTACATTTCCCCCTGGGGAAATATGTCCAGGATAGATATTGACTCAGAGATGAAAACAAAATAATGGAGAGAGCCATGGCAACAAAGGATACTGTTGGTGTATGGGAGAGTTAGGATGACAGTACAGAGTGAGCCATGGCAACAAAGGGTACAGCTGGTGTATGGGAGAGTTAGGATGACAGTACAGAGTGAGCCATGGCAACAAAGGATACTGTTGGTGTATGGGAGAGTTAGGATGACAGTACAGAGTGAGCCATGGCAACAAAGGGTACAGCTGGTGTATGGGAGAGTTAGGATGACAGTACAGAGTGAGCCATGGCAACAAAGGATACTGTTAGTGTATGGGAGAGTTAGGATGACAGTACAGAGTGAGCCATGGCAACAAAGGATACTGTTGGTGTATGGGAGAGTTAGGATGACAGTACAGAGTGAGCCATGGCAACAAAGGATACTGTTGGAGTATGGGAGAGTTAGGATGACAGTACAGAGTGAGCCATGGCAACAAAGGATACTGTTGGTGTATGGGAGAGTTAGGATGACAGTACAGAGTGAGCCATGGCAACAAAGGGTACGTCTGGTGTATGGGAGAGTTAGGATGACAGTACAGAGTGAGCCATGGCAACAAAGGATACTGTTGGTGTATGGGAGAGTTAGGATGACAGTACAGAGTGAGCCATGGCAACAAAGGATACTGTTGGTGTGTATGGGAGAGTTAGGATGACAGTACAGAGTGAGCCATGGCAACAAAGGATACTGTTGGTGTATGGGAGAGTTAGGATGACAGTACAGAGTGAGCCATGGCAACAAAGGATACTATTGGTGTATGGGAGAGTTAGGATGACAGTACAGAGTGAGCCATGGCAACAAAGGGTACGTCTGGTGTATGGGAGAGTTAGGATGACAGTACAGAGTGAGCCATGGCAACAAAGGATACTGTTGGTGTATGGGAGAGTTAGGATGACAGTACAGAGTGAGCCATGGCAACAAAGGATACTGTTGGTGTATGGGAGAGTTAGGATGACAGTACAGGGTGAGCCATGGCAACAAAGGGTACGTCTGGTGTATGGGAGAGTTAGGATGACAGTACAGAGTGAGCCATGGCAACAAAGGATACTGTTGGTGTATGGGAGAGTTAGGATGACAGTACAGAGTGAGCCATGGCAACAAAGGATACTGTTGGTGTATGGGAGAGTTAGGATGACAGTACAGAGTGAGCCATGGCAACAAAGGGTACATCTGGTGTACGGGAGAGTTAGGATGACAGTACAGAGTGAGCCATGGCAACAAAGGGTACATCTGGTGTACGGGAGAGTTAGGATGACAGTACAGAGTGAGCCATGGCAACAAAGGGTACGTCTGGTGTATGGGAGAGCTATTTTTTTATATATTTTTTATTTCACCTTTATTTAACCAGGTAGGCTAGTAGAGAACACCTTTATTTAACCAGGTAGGCTAGTTGAGAACACCTTTATTTAACCAGGTAGGCTAGTAGAGAACACCTTTATTTAACCAGGTAGGCTAGTAGAGAACACCTTTATTTAACCATGTAGGCTAGTAGAGAACACCTTTATTTAACCAGGTAGGCTAGTAGAGAACACCTTTATTTGACCAGGTAGGCTAGTAGAGAACACCTTTATTTAACCAGGTAGGCTAGTAGAGAACACCTTTAATTGACCAGGTAGGCTAGTAGAGAACACCTTTATTTAACCAGGTAGGCTAGTTGAGAACACCTTTATTTAACCAGGTAGGCTAGTTGAGAACACCTTTATTTAACCAGGTAGGCTAGTTGAGAACATGTTCTCATTACCAACTGCAATCTGGCATAAATATAAAGCAAAGCAGTTGAAATATGATTGTCTGTGTTTGTTTGCTGGGGTGCTGTACTCAGATAATAGCATGGTTTGCTTTCGCCATGAAGCATTTTTGAAATCTGACACATTTGGCTAGATACACAACAAGTGTAACTTTCATTTGACGTATTGCACGTGTGATTTCATGAAAGTTACATTTTTATAGTAATTAATTTGTATTTGGCGCTCTGCATTTTCACTGGATGTTTGCTAGCGTCCCACATATCCCAGAGAAGTTCAACACTGGAGTGATAGATGTGCAGAAGATGAATGTGCAAGTAGAGATACAAGGGTGCAAAGGAGCAAAACAATAAATAACAGTATGGGGATGAGGTGTTTGGGGGGGTTTTTACAAATGAGCTATGTACAGGTGTAGTGATCTGTGAGCTGCTCTGACAGCTGGTGCTTAAAGTTAGTGAGAGAGATATGAGTCTCCAGCTTCAGTGAATTTTGCAATTCGTTCCAGTCATTGGCAGCAGAGAACTGGAAGGAAAGGCGGCCAATATAGGAATTGGCTTTGGGGGTGACCAGTGAAATATACCTGCTGGAGCGAGTGCTACGGGTGGGTGCTGCTATGGTGACCAGTGAGCTTGGATAAGGTGGGGCTTTACCTAGCAAAGACTTATAGATGACCTGGAGCCAGTGGGTTTGGTGACGAAAATGAAGCGAGGGCCAGCCAACGAGAGCATACAAGTTGCAGTGTGGGTAGTGTATGGGGCTTTGGTGACAAAACGGATTGCACTGTGATAGACTACATCCAATATGCTGAGTAGAGTGTTGGAGGCTATTTTGTAAATGACATCGCCGAAGTCAAGGATCAGTAGGATGGTCAGTTTACGAGGGTATGTTTGACGGATGAGTGAAAGATGCTTTGTTGTGAAATAGGAAGCCAATTCTAGGGACTTCCAGAGGTCCGGACAGCAGGCTCTCCGATTTGACACACTGAACTCTATCTGCGAAGTAGTTGGTGAACCAGGCGAGTCAATCATTTGAGAAACCAAGGCTGTGAGTCTGCCGATAAGAATGCAGCAATTGACAGAGTCGAAAGCCTTGGCCAGGTCGATGAAGACGGCTGCACAGTACTCTCTTTTATCGACGGCGGTTATGACATTGTTTAGGACCTTGAGTGTGGTAGAGGTGCACCCGTGACCTGCTCAGAAACAGTGGGATTCGAAATGTTCGGTGATCTGTTTGTTAACTTGGCTTTCGAAGAAGCTCCTTGACTGAGCCATAATCATCAGCAGTCTTCATCGGTACCCTACTGTGTCCATGTCTCTGGCAGGACGTGTGATCAACATTTGGATAAACTCGTCACCCTTGAGCTGATAGGGGGTACTTTGATGTAGATTAGAGGTGTGAGATGAGCAAAGGAAATGAAGGTCTACTAATTGTTCTCTGGCCTGTGAAGAGAGTAGAGGAAGTGGCTGGTTGTGCTTGACGTCTGGCGTGGAAGTGTGTTAAATTCGACGATCCTCTAAAGTTTCTGTAGTGATCTCATCTTCCATTGTGTTGGCTTCTAATTGTGTGTCTATGTGTGGAGTTTTAATTACATACAGATGATAGACTGGATAGACATTTGTCTTCAGATTGTTTTCCCGTCCGAGCAGCGGACCGCCACAGCATCCTGTGAGCAGTTTTGGGAGTTGAGTTCCTTGCTCAAGGGAACATCGGCAGTAGGTGGAACCGGACGTATTGATGCCAGCCTCCCTCCTGTTGGCTCACTCCTGCCAGACCCCCGTCCGTCAGCACTGGGAATCAAATGATGTCAATTCCATTATGTCTTGTTAAAGCCGTACGTTTCCTTGTAACAAATGTCCAGGCCATGAATCTGGGATGAGGTGTGTACACTACTTTAATGGGAGTGAATTTCAATAAAGAACCATTTACCTAGAAGCCGGATCTGCCTGTAAAGCTCCAGGGAGTAAATTAATTTGTCACTACGTAATTCATGGCAACTAGCCAAAATAAATAAAGACATTTAGTTAAATCAATTAAGATAATGCAGAGCCTTCACACCACTTGACTTATTCTACATTTTGTTACAGTCTGAATTTTAAATGGATTCAATTGAGATTTTGTGGTAAATTATCTACACATTATAGTTATTTAACACAACACCCGCTGTTGAATTTTACCCCTTTTTCTCCCCAACTTCCTGGAATCCAATCGTTTTAGTAGCTACTATCTTGTCTCATCGCTACAACTCCCTTACGGGCTCGGGAGAGACGAAGGTTGAAAGTCATGCGTCCTCCGATACACAACCCAACCCAAGCCGCACTGCTTCTTAACACAGCGCGCAACCAACCCGGAAGCCAGCCACACCAATGTGTCGGAGGAAACACTGTGCACCTGGTGACCTTGGTTAGCGCGCACTGCGCCCGGCCCGCCACAGGAGTCGCTGGTGCGCGATGATACAAGGATAACCCTACCGGCCAAGCTCTCCCTAACCCGGACGACGCTCGGCCAATTGTGCGTCGTCCCACGGACCTCCCGGTCGCGGCCGGTTGAGCCAGAGCCTGGGCGCTAACCCAGAGTCTCTGGTGGCACAGCTGGCGATGCAGTGCAGCGCCCTTAACCACTGCGACACCCGGGAGGCCTAAATTGGTAAATGATCTACACACTATACTTTTAACACGAAACCATTCTACAGCTGTTGATAAGAGCTAAACGAGTCATATGTTTAGAAAATGACAATGTAAACTATTGATAACAGCTAGATGAGTCATCTGTTTTGGAAAAGGAAAATGTAAATCACACCTCTTTTCTTTTAATCGCTGGAAACGTGAAACCAACACATTTGTCTCCAGTGTCAGCAAACAGTGAAGTTTATGAAATGCTCTGCCATTTTGCAGAATTTAAATTGTACAGGCCTTTTATCTTCCATGGATGGGCACTCTCAAATGTATTATTTATAGGCTACTTTGACTTTCTCTCATTCCTATTTCTGTCATGTTATTAAATACCAATATCAGTAAGCCTAATAACAACACACAGTCAACTGCCAGTTTACTGTTAGCTTCCTTCAGTCGGTATAGCCTACGTCATCATTCAGTTGAATTACGTTGTTTAATTTACCTTCATTTGCTTTCTCTGTAAACAGCGTCATGGCCCGTTTACAGGTGAAAATATAAATAACAAATAGATGAAATCGTTATGGAACGGGGGAGTTTGATCCCGACCCATGGGGCAACGCTTGGCTGTGTCATCACATAGTTCCAAGAGACTGATGGGAAAGCCACTATTGTACACTATTCTCCCAATTATAATCAATTGTAAACCATTCTTCCAATATCACCATGGGTTAAAGAACTGAACGTGGAAATTTTCAGATGAATTAAACCACGGGTAAATTTCCTGAATTCGGAATTATGCCTTTAGGAATCAGGCCTTTAGGAATCAGGCCTTTAGGAATCAGGTCTTTAGGAATCAGAGGCATTTAGGAATCAGGCCTTTAGGAATCAGGCCTTTAGGAATCAGGCCTTTAGGAATCAGGTCTTTAGGAATCAGACATTTAGGAATCAGGTCTTTAGGTATCAGGCCTTTAGGAATCAGGCCTTTAGGAATCAGGCCTTTAGGAATCAGGCCTTTAGGAATCAGGCCTTTAGGAATCAGGTCTTTAGGAATCAGGCCTTTAGGAATCAGGTCTTTAGGAATCAGGTCTTTAGGAATCAGGCCTTTAGGAATCAGCTCTTTAGGAATCAGGCCTTTAGGAATCAGCTCTTTATGAATCAGGCCTTTAGGCTTAATTAACAAGAAAGATTCTAAAAACTGTAATCGCTGCCAAAGGCAATTCTTACATATACAGACTCAGGGGTTTAAATTACTCATCTAGTCAAGATACAGTATAGTAATGTTTTATTTTCAACAAATTTGACATTTTTAATCAGATTTGTCTTCCACTTTAGACATTACAGATGATTTTGAATAGATCTTTGACGAACACAAAATGGAAATTGGAGTTTAATCCCAATTTGTAACACACCAAAATGTGGAAAAAGTCAAGAGGTGTGAACTCTTTCTGAAGGCACTCGTAGAGGTTTAGGCTGTCAGATACAGTAGAGGTTTAAGCTGTCAGATACAGTAGAGGTTTAGGCTGTCAGATACAGTAGAGGCTGTCAGATACAGTAGACGTTTAGGCTGTCAGATACAGTAGAGGTTTAGGCTGTAAGATCCAGTAGAGGTTTAAGCTGTCAGATACAGTAGAGGTTTAAGCTGTAAGATACAGTAGAGGTTTAGGCTGTCAGATACAGTAGAGGTTTAGGCTGTCAGATACAGTAGAGGTTTAGGCTGTAAGATCCAGTAGAGGTTTAAGCTGTCAGATACAGTAGAGGCTGTAAGATACAGTAGAGGTTTAGGCTGTCAGATACAGTAGAGGTTTAAGCTGTCAGATACAGTAGAGGTTTAAGCTGTAAGATACAGTAGAGGTTTAGGCTGTCAGATACAGTAGAGGTTTAAGCAGTAAGATACAGTAGAGGTTTAGGCTGTAAGATACAGTAGAGGCTGTCAGATACAGTAGAGGTTTAGGCTGTAAGAAACAGTAGAGGTTTAGGCTGTAAGATACAGTAGAGGCTGTCAGATACAGTAGAGGTTTAGGCTGTAAGATACAGTAGAGGTTGTCAGATACAGTAGAGGTTTAGGCTGTCAGATACAGTAGAGGCTGTCAGATACAGTAGAGGTTTAGGCTCTAAGATACAGTAGAGGTTGTCAGATACAGTAGAGGTTGTCAGATACAGTAGAGGTTTAGGCTGTCAGATACAGTAGAGGCTGTCAGATACAGTAGAGGTTTAGGCTGTAAGATACAGTAGAGGTTTAGGCTGTCAGATACAGTAGAGGTTTAGGCTGTAAGATACAGTAGAGGATTAGGCTGTCAGATACAGTAGAGGCTGTACGATACAGTAGAGGTTTAGGCTGTCAGATACAGTAGAGGCTGTCAGATACAGTAGAGGTTTAGGCTGTAAGATACAGTAGAGGTTTAGGCTATCAGATACAGTAGAGGTTTAGGCTGTAAGATACAGTAGAGGTTTAGGCTGTCAGATACAGTAGAGGTTTAGGCTGTAAGATACAGTAGAGGTTTAGGCTGTCAGATACAGTAGAGGCTGTAAGATACAGTAGAGGTTTAGGCTCTAAGATACAGTAGAGGTTTAGGCTGTAAGATACAGTAGAGGTTTAGGCTGTCAGATACAGTAGAGGTTTAGGCTGTCAGATACAGTAGATGTTTAGGCTGTCAGATACAGTAGAGGCTGTCAGATACAGTAGAGGCTGTCAGATACAGTAGAGGTTTAGGCTGTCAGATACAGTAGAGGCTGTCAGATACAGTAGAGGTTTAGGCTGTCAGATACAGTAGAGGCTGTCAGATACAGTAGAGGTTTAGGCTGTCAGATACAGTAGAGGCTGTCAGATACAGTAGAGGTTTAAGCTGTAAGATACAGTAGAGGCTGTCAGATACAGTAGAGGTTTAGGCTGTCAGATACAGTAGAGGCTGTCAGATACAGTAAAGGTTTAAGCTGTAAGATACAGTAGAGGTTTAGGCTGTAAGATACAGTAGAGGTTTAGGCTGTAAGATACAGTAGAGGCTGTCAGATACAGTAGAGGCTGTCAGATACAGTAGAGGTTTAGGCTGTCAGATACAGTAGATGTTTAGGCTGTCAGATACAGTAGAGGCTGTAAGATACAGTAGAGGATTAGGCTGTCAGATACAGTAGAGGCTGTCAGATACAGTAGAGGTTTAGGCTGTAAGATACAGTAGAGGATTTCAGATACAGTAGAGGTTTAGACTGTCAGATACAGTAGAGGCTTTCAGATACAGTAGAGGTTTAGGCTGTCAGATACAGTAGAGGTTTAGGCTGTAAAATACAGTAGAGGTTTAGGCTGTCAGATACAGTAGAGGTTTAGGCTGTCAGATACAGTAGAGGCTGTCAGATACAGTAGAGGCTGTCAGATACAGTAGAGGTTTAGGCTGTCAGATACAGTAGAGGCTGTCAGATACAGTAGAGGTTTAGGCTGTCAGATACAGTAGATGTTTAGGCTGTCAGATACAGTAGAGGCTGTCAGATACAGTAGAGGCTGTCAGATACAGTAGAGGTTTAGGCTGTCAGATACAGTAGAGGCTGTCAGATACAGTAGAGGTTTAGGCTGTCAGATACAGTAGAGGCTGTCAGATACAGTAGAGGTTTAGGCTGTCAGATACAGTAGAGGCTGTCAGATACAGTAGAGGTTTAAGCTGTAAGATACAGTAGAGGCTGTCAGATACAGTAGAGGTTTAGGCTGTCAGATACAGTAGAGGCTGTCAGATACAGTAAAGGTTTAAGCTGTAAGATACAGTAGAGGTTTAGGCTGTAAGATACAGTAGAGGTTTAGGCTGTAAGATACAGTAGAGGCTGTCAGATACAGTAGAGGCTGTCAGATACAGTAGAGGTTTAGGCTGTCAGATACAGTAGAGGATTAGGCTGTCAGATACAGTAGAGGCTGTCAGATACAGTAGAGGTTTAGGCTGTAAGATACAGTAGAGGATTTCAGATACAGTAGAGGTTTAGGCTGTCAGATACAGTAGAGGCTTTCAGATACAGTAGAGGTTTAGGCTGTCAGATACAGTAGAGGTTTAGGCTGTAAAATACAGTAGAGGTTTAGGCTGTCAGATACAGTAGAGGTTTAGGCTGTAAGATACAGTAGAGGCTGTAAGATACAGTAGAGGTTTAGGCTGTCAGATACAGTAGAGGTTTAGGCTGTCAGATACAGTAGAGGGTTAGGCTG
The DNA here is from genome assembly GCF_021184085.1 of Oncorhynchus gorbuscha. Taxonomy (NCBI): domain Eukaryota; kingdom Metazoa; phylum Chordata; class Actinopteri; order Salmoniformes; family Salmonidae; genus Oncorhynchus; species Oncorhynchus gorbuscha. The sequence goes on along the minus strand of NC_060179.1, from coordinate 3,294,597 downwards.
TCAGATACAGTAGAGGTTTAGGCTGTAAGATACAGTAGAGGCTGTCAGATACAGTAGAGGTTTAGGCTGTAAGATACAGTAGAGGCTGTCAGATACAGTAGAGGTTTAGGCTGTAAGATACAGTACAGGTTTAGGCTGTAAGATACAGTAGAGGCTGTAAGATACAGTAGAGGCTGTCAGATACAGTAGAGGCTGTCAGATACAGTAGAGGTTTAGGCTGTAAGATACAGTAGAGGTTAAGGTACTCGTAGAGGTTTAGGCTGTCAGATACAGTAGAGGTTTAGGCTGTAAGATACAGTAGAGGTTTAGGCTGTCAGATACAGTAGAGGCTGTAAGATAAAGTAGAGGTTTAAGCTGTAAGATACAGTATAGGTTTAGGCTGTCAGATACAGTAGAGGTTTAAGCAGTAAGATACAGTAGAGGTTTAGGCTGTAAGATACAGTAGAGGCTGTCAGATACAGTAGAGGTTTAGGCTGTAAGAAACAGTAGAGGTTTAGGCTGTAAGATACAGTAGAGGCTGTCAGATACAGTAGAGGTTTAGGCTGTAAGATACAGTAGAGGTTGTCAGATACAGTAGAGGTTTAGGCTGTCAGATACAGTAGAGGCTGTCAGATACAGTAGAGGTTTAGGCTCTAAGATACAGTAGAGGTTGTCAGATACAGTAGAGGTTGTCAGATACAGTAGAGGTTTAGGCTGTCAGATACAGTAGAGGCTGTCAGATACAGTAGAGGTTTAGGCTGTAAGATACAGTAGAGGTTTAGGCTGTCAGATACAGTAGAGGTTTAGGCTGTAAGATACAGTAGAGGATTAGGCTGTCAGATACAGTAGAGGCTGTACGATACAGTAGAGGTTTAGGCTGTCAGATACAGTAGAGGCTGTCAGATACAGTAGAGGTTTAGGCTGTAAGATACAGTAGAGGTTTAGGCTATCAGATACAGTAGAGGTTTAGGCTGTAAGATACAGTAGAGGTTTAGGCTGTCAGATACAGTAGAGGTTTAGGCTGTAAGATACAGTAGAGGTTTAGGCTGTCAGATACAGTAGAGGCTGTAAGATACAGTAGAGGTTTAGGCTCTAAGATACAGTAGAGGTTTAGGCTGTAAGATACAGTAGAGGTTTAGGCTGTCAGATACAGTAGAGGTTTAGGCTGTCAGATACAGTAGAGGTTTAGGCTGTCAGATACAGTAGAGGCTGTCAGATACAGTAGAGGCTGTCAGATACAGTAGAGGTTTAGGCTGTCAGATACAGTAGAGGCTGTCAGATACAGTAGAGGTTTAGGCTGTCAGATACAGTAGAGGCTGTCAGATACAGTAGAGGTTTAGGCTGTCAGATACAGTAGAGGCTGTCAGATACAGTAGAGGTTTAAGCTGTAAGATACAGTAGAGGCTGTCAGATACAGTAGAGGTTTAGGCTGTCAGATACAGTAGAGGCTGTCAGATACAGTAAAGGTTTAAGCTGTAAGATACAGTAGAGGTTTAGGCTGTAAGATACAGTAGAGGTTTAGGCTGTAAGATACAGTAGAGGCTGTCAGATACAGTAGAGGCTGTCAGATACAGTAGAGGTTTAGGCTGTCAGATACAGTAGATGTTTAGGCTGTCAGATACAGTAGAGGCTGTAAGATACAGTAGAGGATTAGGCTGTCAGATACAGTAGAGGCTGTCAGATACAGTAGAGGTTTAGGCTGTAAGATACAGTAGAGGATTTCAGATACAGTAGAGGTTTAGGCTGTCAGATACAGTAGAGGCTTTCAGATACAGTAGAGGTTTAGGCTGTCAGATACAGTAGAGGTTTAGGCTGTAAAATACAGTAGAGGTTTAGGCTGTCAGATACAGTAGAGGTTTAGGCTGTAAGATACAGTAGAGGCTGTAAGATACAGTAGAGGTTTAGGCTGTCAGATACAGTAGAGGTTTAGGCTGTCAGATACAGTAGAGGGTTAGGCTGTCAGATACAGTAGAGGTTTAGGCTGTAAGATACAGTAGAGGCTGTCAGATACAGTAGAGGTTTAGGCTGTAAGATACAGTAGAGGCTGTCAGATACAGTAGAGGTTTAGGCTGTAAGATACAGTACAGGTTTAGGCTGTAAGATACAGTAGAGGCTGTAAGATACAGTAGAGGTTTAGGCTGTCAGATACAGTACAGGTTTAGGCTGTAAGATACAGTAGAGGCTGTAAGATACAGTAGAGGCTGTCAGATACAGTAGAGGTTTAGGCTGTCAGATACAGTAGAGGTTTAGGCTGTAAGATACAGTAGAGGTTTAGGCTGTCAGATACAGTAGAGGTTTAGGCTGTAAGATACAGTAGAGGCTGTAAGATACAGTAGAGGTTTAGGCTGTCAGATACAGTAGAGGTTTAGGCTGTCAGATACAGTAGAGGTTTAGGCTGTAAGATACAGTAGAGACTGTCAGATACAGTAGAGGTTTAGGCTGTAAGATACAGTAGAGGCTGTCAGATACAGTAGAGGTTTAGGCTGTAAGATACAGTACAGGTTTAGGCTGTAAGATACAGTAGAGGCTGTAAGATACAGTAGAGGCTGTCAGATACAGTAGAGGTTTAGGCTGTCAGATACAGTAGAGGTTTAGGCTGTCAGATACAGTACAGGTTTAGGCTGTAAGATACAGTAGAGGTTAAGGTACTCGTAGAGGTTTAGGCTGTCAGATACAGTAGAGGTTTAGGCTGTAAGATACAATAGAGGTTTAGGCTGTCAGATACAGTAGAGGCTGTAAGATAAAGTAGAGGTTTAGGCTGTCAGATACAGTAGAGGTTTAGGCTGTAAGATACAGTAGAGGTTTAGGCTGTAAGATACAGTAGAGGTTTAGGCTGTCAGATACAGTAGAGTTTTAGGCTGTAAGATACAGTAGAGGTTTAAGCTGTCAGATACAGTAGAGGCTGTAAGATACAGTAGAGGTTTAGGCTGTCAGATACAGTAGAGGTTTAGGCTGTCAGATACAGTAGAGGTTTAGGCTGTAAGATACAGTAGAGGTTTAGGCTGTAAGATACAGTAGAGGTTTAGGCTGTAAGATACAGTAGAGGTTTAGGCTGTCAGATACAGTAGAGGTTTAGGCTGTCAGATACAGTAGATGTTTAGGCTGTCAGATACAGTAGAGGTTTAGGCTGTAAGATACAGTAGAGGTTTAAGCTGTCAGATACAGTAGAGGCTTTCAGATACAGTAGAGGTTTAGGCTGTAAGATACAGTAGAGGTTTAGGCTGTAAGATACAGTAGAGGTTTAGGCTGTCAGATACAGTAGAGGTTTAGGCTGTAAGATACAGTAGAGGTTTAAGCTGTCAGATACAGTAGAGGCTGTAAGATACAGTAGAGGTTTAGGCTGTCAGATACAGTAGAGATTTAGGCTGTCAGATACAGTAGAGGCTGTCAGATACAGTAGAGGTTTAGGCTGTAAGATACAGTACAGGTTTAGGCTGTAAGATACAGTAGAGGCTGTAAGATACAGTAGAGGCTGTCAGATACAGTAGAGGTTTAGGCTGTCAGATACAGTAGAGGTTTAGGCTGTCAGATACAGTACAGGTTTAGGCTGTAAGATACAGTAGAGGTTAAGGTACTCGTAGAGGTTTAGGCTGTCAGATACAGTAGAGGTTTAGGCTGTAAGATACAGTAGAGGTTTAGGCTGTCAGATACAGTAGAGGTTTAGGCTGTAAGATACAGTAGAGGTTTAGGCTGTAAGATACAGTAGAGGTTTAGGCTGTCAGATACAGTAGAGGTTTAGGCTGTCAGATACAGTAGAGGTTTAGGCTGTAAGATACAGTAGAGGTTTAAGCTGTCAGATACAGTAGAGGCTGTAAGATACAGTAGAGGTTTAGGCTGTCAGATACAGTAGAGGTTTAGGCTGTCAGATACAGTAGAGGTTTAGGCTGTAAGATACAGTAGAGGTTTAGGCTGTAAGATACAGTAGAGGTTTAGGCTGTAAGATACAGTAGAGGTTTAGGCTGTCAGATACAGTAGAGGTTTAGGCTGTCAGATACAGTAGAGGTTTAGGCTGTCAGATACAGTAGAGGTTTAGGCTGTAAGATACAGTAGAGGTTTAAGCTGTCAGATACAGTAGAGGCTGTAAGATACAGTAGAGGTTTAGGCTGTCAGATACAGTAGAGATTTAGGCTGTCAGATACAGTAGAGGTTTAGGCTGTAAGATACAGTAGAGGTTTAGGCTGTCAGATACAGTAGAGGCTGTCAGATACAGTAGAGGTTTAGGCTGTCAGATACAGTAGAGGCTGTAAGATACAGTAGAGGTTTAGGCTGTCAGACACAGTAGAGGTTTAGGCTGTAAGATACAGTAGAGGTTTAGGCTGTCAGATACAGTAGAGGTTTAAGCTGTCAGATACAGTAGAGGTTTAGGCTGTCAGATACAGTAGAGGTTTAGGCTGTAAGATACAGTAGAGGTTTAGGCTGTAAGATACAGTAGAGGTTTAGGCTGTCAGATACAGTAGAGGTTTAGGCTGTAAGATACAGTAGAGGTTTAAGCTGTCAGATACAGTAGAGGCTGTAAGATACAGTAGAGGTTTAGGCTGTCAGATACAGTAGAGGTTTAGGCTGTCAGATACAGTAGAGGTTTAGGCTGTAAGATACAGTAGAGGTTTAGGCTGTAAGATACAGTAGAGGTTTAGGCTGTAAGATACAGTAGAGGTTTAGGCTCAGATCAGATACAGATACAGTAGAGGTTTAGGCTGTCAGATACAGTAGAGGTTTAGGCTGTAAGATACAGTAGAGGTTTAAGCTGTCAGATACAGTAGAGGCTGTCAGATACAGTAGAGGTTTAGGCTGTAAGATACAGTAGAGGTTTAGGCTGTAAGATACAGTAGAGGTTTAGGCTGTAAGATACAGTAGAGGTTTAGGCTGTCAGATACAGTAGAGGTGTAGGCTGTAAGATACAGTAGAGGTTTAAGCTGTCAGATACAGTAGAGGCTGTAAGATACAGTAGAGGTTTAGGCTGTCAGATACAGTAGAGGTTTAGGCTGTCAGATACAGTAGAGGTTTAGGCTGTCAGATACAGTAGAGGTTTAGGCTGTCAGATACAGTAGAGGTTTAGGCTGTCAGATACAGTAGAGGTTTAGGCTGTAAGATACAGTAGAGGCTGTAAGATACAGTAGAGGTTTAGGCTGTAAGATACAGTAGAGGCTGTAAGATACAGTAGAGGTTTAGGCTGTAAGATAAAGTAGAGGCTGTAAGATACAGTAGAGGTTAAGATACTCGTAGAGGTTTAGGCTGTAAGATACAGTAGAGGTTAAGGTACTCGTAGAGATTTAGGCTGTAAGATACAGTACAGGTTTAGGCTGTAACATACAGTAGAGGTTAAGGTACTCGTAGAGGTTTAGGCTGTAAGATACAGTAGAGGTTTAGGCTGTAAGATACAGTACAGGTTTAGGCTGTAACATACAGTAGAGGTTAAGGTACTCGTAGAGATTTAGGCTGTAAGATACAGTACAGGTTTAGGCTGTAACATACAGTAGAGGTTAAGGTACTCGTAGAGGTTTAGGCTGTAAGATACAGTAGAGTTTAAGGTACTCGTAGAGGTTTAGGCTGTCAGTATTTGACAGATGGATAGGCTCACATTTTGATTCAGTCTATTTTCCATTACACATGACATCACCCTGCTGGGTGTCACTCCAACACACCATGACATCACCCTGCTGTGAGATACTCAAACCACATCATGACATCACCCTGCAGGGTGACACTCTAACACACCATGACATCACCCTGCAGGGTGACACTCTAACACACCATGATATCACCCTGCAGGGTGACACTCTAACACACCATGATATCACCCTGCAGGGTGACACTCTAACACACCATGATATCACCCTGCAGGGTGACACTCTAACACACCATGATATCACCCTGCAGGGTGACACTCTAACACACCATGATATCACCCTGCAGGGTGACACTCTAACACACCATGATATCACCCTGCAGGGTGACACTCTAACACACCATGATATCACCCTGCAGGGTGACACTCTAACACACCATGATATCACCCTGCAGGGTGACACTCTAACACACCATGATATCACCCTGCAGGGTGACACTCTAACACACCATGATATCACCCTGCAGGGTGACACTCTAACACACCATGATATCACCCTGCAGGGTGACACGAACACACCATGACATCACCCTGCAGGGTGACACTCTAACACACCATGACATCACCCTGCAGGGTGACACGAACACACCATGACATCACCCTGCTGGGTGACACTCTAACACACCATGATATCACCCTGCAGGGTGACACTAACACACCATGACATCATCCTGCAGGGTGACACTCTAACACACCATGACATCACCCTGCAGGGTGACACTACACACCATGACATCATCCTGCAGGGTGACACTCTAACACACCATGACATCACCCTGCAGGGTGACACTCTTACACACCATGACATCACCCTGCAGGGTGACACTCTTACACACCATGACATCATCCTGCAGGGTGACACTCTAACACACCATGATATCACCCTGCAGGGTGACACGAACACACCATGATATCACCCTGCTGGGTGACACTCTAACACACCATGATATCACCCTGCAGGGTGACACTCTAACACACCATGATATCACCCTGCAGGGTGACACGAACACACCATGACATCACCCTGCAGGGTGACACTCTAACACACCATGACATCACCCTGCAGGGTGACACTCTAACACACCATGATATCACCCTGCAGGGTGACACTCTAACACACCATGACATCACCCTGCAGGGTGACACTCTAACACAACACACTACAAGTGCCTGGGCCCTTACTAGTGTTATTGTACTGCCGCCACAAATTAATAGTGAGGATATTTATAACTATTAATTAAGATTTTTCATGGGGCCTTTTCTGCTCGGCCATGTTAAATGAAAGATGAATGTTTCGCATTTAAAAAGCATCAATCTTTAACATGGCAGGCCCGGTTTAAACTGTCCTGGAGACCGTGGATGTAGATGAATGTCATTCTATTCCTAGAATCCAGCAGACTCTGTTCTTAATAGTTATCCTAAAGTAGCAGGTGTAAAAGACCTGCATTTCTTTCTTTCTTGTCCAGACAAATGTTTATTTTTTTAACTGTCCAGGTTATCATCTTCACTGTTTGTCTAACCCAGTAAATGTGGAGGATAAGTGACGATGGAGTGACACCTTGTTTTAACGTCCAAAAAGTGAAAGTGGCATCACAGCCTCCCTTTCCATTTCCCTGCTGAGGGTCCTTGCGCAATGTAGCCGCTTACAGGTATTCTTCAACATAAAGGCGTGAAACTATGTCACAGTGCTGTAGACACCTTGGGGAATAAGGAGAAAGAGTAATCTGGTTGATAGCCCATTCACTGCTCAATAGGGACTCATTGGAACACAGAGATTTCAAAACATGAGGCACATCCGGATTGGATTTTTCTCAGACTTTTGCCTGCAACACCAGTTCCGTTTTACTCACAGATAATATTTTTTACAGTTTTGGAAACTTTAGAGTGTTTTCTATCCTAAGCTGTTAATTATATGCATATTCTAGCATCTTGTCCTGACAAAATATCCCTTTGAAAACGGGAACGTTTTTTTCCAAAAATGAAAATACTGCCCCCTAGTCACAACAGGTTTTAAAGGCAGTTTTCCAGTTCCATGTGAATTACAGTTTTATTAGCTCTGGCACACTTCCTCTACTGACTGCGGACTGGCACAGACCAGTCACTTCCTCTACTGACTGAGGACTGGCACAGACCCGTCACTTCCTCTACTGTCTGAGGACTGGCACAGACCAGCCACTTCCTCTACTGTCTGAGGACTGGCACAGACCAGTCACTTCCTCTATTGACTGAGGACTGGCACAGACCAGCCCCTTACTCTACTGACTGAGGACTGGCACAGACCCGTCACTTCCTCTACTGACTGAGGACTGGCACAGACCAGTCACTTCCTCTACTGTCTGAGGACTGGCACAGACCAGTCACTTCCTCTACTGTCTGAGGACTGGCACAGACCAGTCACTTCCTCTACTGACTAAGGACTGGCACAGACCAGTCACTTCCTCTACTGACTGAAGACTTGCACAGACCAGTCACTTCCTCTACTGACTGAGGACTGGCACAGACCAGTCACTTCCTCTACTGACTGAGGACTGGCACAGACCAGTCACTTCCTCTACTGACTGAGGACTGGCACAGACCAGTCACTTCCTCTACTGACTGAGGACTGGCACAGACCAGTCACTTCCTCTACTGACTGAGGACTGGCACAGACCAGTCACTTCCTCTACTGACTGAGGACTGGCACAGACCAGTCACTTCCTCTACTGACTGAGGACTGGCACAGACCAGCCACTTCCTCTACTGACTGAGGACTGGCACAGACCAGCCACTTTTGGTTGGCTGGCTAGTTAGATGGCTGGCTGGCAAGCTGGTTATTTCTCTCTCTCTCTCTCTGTGTCTCTCTCTGTGTCTCTCTCTGTGTCTCTCTGTGTCTCTCTCTCTGTGTCTCTCTCTGTGTCTCTCTCTGTGTCTCTCTGTGTCTCTCTCTCTGTGTCTCTCTCTCTGTGTCTCTCTCTCTCTCTCTCTCTCTGTGTCTCTCTCTCTCTCTCTCTCTCTGTGTCTCTCTCTCTCTCTCTCTCTCTGTGTCTCTCTCTCTCTCTCTCTCTGTCTCTCTCTCTCTCTCTCTGTCTCTCTCTCTGTGTCTCTCTCTCTCTCTCTCTCTCTCTCTGTGTCTCTCTCTCTCTCTCTCTCTCTCTCTCTCTCTCTCTCTCTCTCTCTCTCTCTCTCTCTCTCTCTCTCTCTCTCTCTCTCTCTCTCTCTCTCTCTCTCTCTCTCTATTTGTCTCTCTCTATTAAGTTCAATTCAATTCAAGGGGCTTTATTGGCATGGGAAACGTGTGAACATTGCCAAAGCGAGTGAGGTAGGTAATATAGTGGTCCCATCTAGAGCTCTGGAAATGCAAATGCGCTATGCTAAATGCTAATAGTATTAGTTAAAGCTCAAACGTTCATTAAAATACACATGCAGGGTATTGAATTACACTCGTTGTGAATCCAGGCAACAAGTCAGATTTTTTAAATGCTTTTCGGCGAAAGCATGAGAAGCTATTATCTGATAGCATGTAACACCACAAAAGACCCGCAGGGGACGTAAACAAAATAATTAGCATAGTCGGCGCTACACAAACCGCACAATAAAATATAAAACATTCATTACCTTTGACCATCTTCTTTGTTGGCACTCCTAGATGTCCCATAATCATAATCATGGGTCTATTTTTCGATTAAATCGGTCCATATATAGCCTAGATATCGTTCTGAGTCTCTGCCCTGTCCTGAGTCTCTGCCCTGTCCTGAGTCTCTGCCCTGTCCCGAGTCTCTGCCCTGTCCCGAGTCTCTGCCCTGTCCCGAGTCTCTGCCCTGTCCCGAGTCTCTGCCCTGTCCCGAGTCTCTGCCCTGTCCCGAGTCTCTGCCCTGTCTGATTCCTTTTAATTTAGTGGATGGTAGGATTATCTCCCTATAACCTAGTGGACAGCCAGTGGAAACATCACCTATGCACCATGTTTCCTGTAGTACTACAATATCAACATCATCAATTTCTTTCAGGAAGTCTGTGTTTCTGCTATTTAGCCCAAAAGCAGTGGACTTCAATCCTTGTAAATTCCAACATGCAACGTAAAAAGATTTAATAAGATTTCATTTTTTTTTAATTTACCTTCAAAATGAAACAAACACTCACAATCCAAAAATAACTATTAAAATAGGATTTTTCAATTAAAAGTAAACTCTTATTATGCAAATGTGATTTGTTTATCGTTAAAGATAGCATTTTTTGTCATTCCATTCCACGGCTGTAGTGTGAGGATGGTGGAGTTCTTGTGCTCATCTCACCATGACCATCTGCCTATCACATGTGAGCATAGTAGATTTAGCATTTGTTTTTACTTAATGTCACCCATTTCATTGGTGGTGGTTGGACCCGTTGCTCCTCTCACAGCCTGTGCGTAGCTCCGCCTGCTGGGCTGTGGCTCCTCCAAGTGTGGGTCTGTGGTGGGGGGCAGGGGGGTGGGAGGCCTCGTCTGGGTGGCTCTGAAGCTGGACTGGGTTGGTGTGCTGCGCTGGCATTGAGGTTGGTGGTGCTGTGGTCGTGGCTGGGGGTTCCAGGGTGCTGGTCCGGGGTGTTGTCTCGGTGATCTCAGAGGGGTGGAGATTGCTGCTCTGTTCCTGAGGGAGAGGTTGGGCTGCGGTTTAAAGCGACGTCCTTGAGAGTCTTGGCAAGAATGGGGACTGTCTCCCTGTGCAGGTGAACATGGTCATAGAGACGGTCCAGATCGAGGGTGGTATGGTGGGGACTGTCTCCCTGTACAGGTGAACATGGTCATAGAGACGGTCCAGATCGAGGGTGGGATGGTGGGAACTGTCTCCCTGTACAGGTGAACATGGTCATAGAGACAGTCCAGATCGAGGGTGGGATGGTGGGCCTGGTGTACATTGGGTCACAGGGCACAGTCCCGGGAGAGGCTGGAGTTTATTTTTTGGATTGTGGCAGGGTGGAAGTCCTTCCTCTGTAGAAGGGTTGACACCACGATTCTTGAGTTGGGGAAGATTGCGGAGACCTTCGCGATCACTCCCCATAGTGAAGTGGCCACTCTCTCCTGCTGAGCACGCAGGTCGTTGCTTCCGGTGTGTACAATTATGTGGCTTGGCGACCCGAGATGGGCCAAGTAGCTCCATGGCCCTCTGCGTTGCTGCGTTGTTGGGCACCACACCATTCTCCTTTTGTGTTGAGGGAAACGTTTCTTCTCCTGAACAAACTTCCCATTTGAGACCATCAACAGGACGATGTCAGTTTCTTCTGGACTGGAGGGGGCAAAGATGGTGGGTGTTGGAGCAGGGGTGTGGCTGGTCTATTTCTTCTGGACTGGAGGGGGTAGAGGGGGGGCTGGTGTGTGTTGGAGCTGGGGTGTGGCTGGTCTGTTTCTTCTGGACTGGAGGGGGCAGAGGGGGGCTGGTGGGTGTTGGAGCTGGGGTGTCGCTGGTCTGTTATGGACTGGAGGGGGTAGAGGGGGCTGGTGGGTGTTGGAGCTGGGGTGTGGCTGGTCTGTTTCTTCTGGACTGGAGGGGGCAGAGGGGGCTGGTGGGTGTTGGAGCTGGGGTGTCGCTGGTCTGTTATGGACTGGAGAGGGCAGAGGGGGGCTGGTGGGTGTTGGAGCTGGGGTGTCGCTGGTCTGTTATGGACTGGAGGTGGTAGAGGGGGGCTGGTGGGTGTTGGAGCTGGGTGTCGCTGGTCTGTTAATGGACTGGAGGGGGTAGAGGGGTGGCTGGTGGGTGTTGGAGCTGGGTGTCGCTGGTCTGTTAATGGACTGGAGGGGGTAGAGGGGTGGCTGGTGGGTGTTGGAGCTGGGTGTCGCTGGTCTGTTATGGACTGGAGGGGTTAGAGGGGGCTGGTGGGTGTTGGAGCTGGGGTGTCGCTGGTCTGTTATGGACTGGAAAGGGTAGAGTGGGGGCTGGTGGGTGTTGGAGCTGGGGTGTCGCTGGTCTGTTATGGACTGGAAAGGGTAGAGTGGGGGCTGGTGGGTGTTGGAGCTGGGGTGTCGCTGGTCTGTTATGGACTGGAGGTGGTAGAGGGGGGCTGGTGGGTGTTGGAGCTGGGTGTCGCTGGTCTGTTAATGGACTGGAGGGGGTAGAGGGGTGGCTGGTGGGTGTTGGAGCTGGGTGTCGCTGGTCTGTTATGACCTGGAGGGGGTAGAGGGGCGGCTGGTGGGTGTTGGAGCTGGGTGTCGCTGGTCTGTTATGGACTGGAGGGGTTAGAGGGGGGCTGGTGGGTGTTGGAGCTGGGGTGTCGCTGGTCTGTTATGGACTGGAAAGGGTAGAGTGGGGGCTGGTGGGTGTTGGAGCTGGGGTGTCGCTGGTCTGTTATGGACTGAAAAGGGTAGAGGGGGCTGGTGGGTGTTGGAGCTGGGTGTCGCTGGTCTGTTAATGGACTGGAGGGGTAGAGGGGTGGCTGGTGGGTGTTGGAGCTGGGTGTCGCTGGTCTGTTATGGACTGGAGGGGTTAGAGGGGGGCTGGTGGGTGTTGGAGCTGGGGTGTCGCTGGTCTGTTATGGACTGGAAAGGGTAGAGTGGGGGCTGGTGGGTGTTGGAGCTGGGTGTCGCTGGTCTGTTATGGACTGGAGGGGTTAGAGGGGGCTGGTGGGTGTTGGAGCTGGGGTGTCGCTGGTCTGTTATGGACTGGAAAGGGTAGAGTGGGGGCTGGTGGGTGTTGGAGCTGGGGTGTCGCTGGTCTGTTATGGACTGGAAAGGGTAGAGTGGGGGCTGGTGGGTGTTGGGAGCTGGGGTGTCGCTGGTCTGTTATGGACTGGAAAGGGTAGAGTGGGGGCTGGTGTGTGTTGGAGCTGGGGTGTCGCTGGTCTGTTATGGACTGGAAAGGGTAGAGGGGGGGCTGGTGGGTGTTGGAGCTGGGGTGTGGCTGAACTGTGCCGGTGCTGCTGTCAGTGGGAGGCTGTTCTGTGGGTTGGGGAGTAGGGGTGCAGCAGGCAGGGCTGGGGATGCCTGGCTGGTTGAGGACAGGGCTGGTGAACCCTGGTTGAGCTGGTCTCCTCTGCTGTGTGAGGGCAGGTCATAGAGTGGTAATCTAGCTGCTCCTGCAGCCTGTCCTCTGTTCTCTTTCTCTCCTGCAGCTCCTCTCTTAGTGTGGTCAGATCGTTATTACTGTTCTGCCTGTCTTTTTGGAGGTCTCTCACCTCCTTTGTTAGATCAGCTAGTTCTCTCTTGAGTCCATCTCTCTCTTGCTGAACCTCTTTCAGCTGTGTTGCAAGGCTTCTGTCCTGCTCTGTCCGCATACTCTCAGGATGTCTGGTTGCTGTTTGCTCCCGCTCTCCCTCAGCAGGACCACCTCCTCCTCCAGTCTGGTGAACTCATCCCTCATGGCAGCCATGGTGGTGAGGAGGACCACCTCCTCCTCCAGTCTGGTGAACTCATCCCTCATGGCAGCCATGGTGGTGAGGAGGACCACCTCCTCCTCCAGTCTGGTGAACTCATCCCTCATGGCAGCCATGGTGGTGAGGAGGACCACCTCCTCCTCCAGTCTGGTGAACTCATCCCTCATGGCAGCCATGGTGGTGAGGAGGACCACCTCCCCCTCCAGTCTGGTGAACTCATCCCTCATATCACCCATGGTGGTGAGGAGGGCCTGAGCCTGCTCTGCACTGAGGGGGTCGCTCTCCTCCTGGGGCGTGTTCTCCACTATGGTGGGAAGAGAGGTGCTGGATGTGCCTTTTTGGGTGGGGAGAGTAGGGGCTAGGGTGGTGCTGGTGGGAGGGCATGTCACTGCTGGTGTCCTTCTATCTCTGCTCTCTCCTTAATGGTCTGAAAGTCTGTTTCAAACAGCTTAATGTTACCTTGCACCATGACAGTCCCAGTCTTGTAGAGGTTGATTGTTATCATGGTGCTGTCAGGGTCGTCTGTCTCTTTGACTTTCAGCTTCCACCCGTTACAGATTCCCTCTTTCTTTATGGATTGGTAGTGAGAGCAGACTGCTGAGCGCCATGCGTTTGGCTGGTCAGAGAGGAAGATGAGATTACTCACGTCACCGTTTTTGTAGAGGTCCTCAAAAAGGGTTTCTGGCCTCCCCTTTAGTAGTTTCTGTTTAAAAGCTTTTCTCGTTGTGTCATTTTTGGCCTCTGGAGGGTAGAGAATGGATTCAGCGCTGAGGGGGAGTGGGGACATGGTGTCCGTGGGCTCTGCTACTACTACTAGAGTCAAAACTTCTTCACTTGAGTCGCAAAGGTACTTTTGTTTCTATTCTGAATGAACAGAGTTGTTGTTCATCACTTCTTTTTTGGAATTCGATTCGAGTGTTTATCTCATTCCAAAAACAAAGAAATATGAAATATATCAGGAGCTCATGTCAAGCATGACTCTCTCTCCCTGTGTGTGTCTATCTCTCTTTCTCTCTCTGTCTCTCCATCTTATCTCTCTCTCTGTAGCTCTCTCTTTCTCTTTGTCTCTCTCTCTATCTCTCTGTCTCTCTCTCTCTCTCTGTGTCTATCTCTATGTCTCTGTCTCTCTCTCTCTCTCTCTTTCTCTCTCTATATCTCTCTCTCTCTCTCTCTCTCTCTCTCTCTCTCTCTGTGTCTATATCTATGTCTGTCTCTCTTTTCTCTCTCTCTGTCTCTATCTTTCTTTCTCTATCTTTCTTTCTTTCTCTCTCTCTCTGTCTCTATCTTTCTTTCTTTCTTTCTTTCTTCCTCTCTCTCTCAATTCAATTCAGGGGGCTTAATTGGGATGGGAAACATATGTTAACAAAGCAAGTGAAGTAGATTATATAAAAAAGTTAAATAAAATATACAAATTAACAGTAAACCTTACTCTCACAGCAGTTCCAAAAGAATTATGACATTTAAAATGTCATATTATGTATGCATACCGTGTTGTAACGATGTGCAAATCGTTAAAATAAAAAAGGTTAAAGTAAAATATAATAAATATGGACACAAGATGAAATAAATAAGCATAAATATGGGTTGTATTTACAATGGTGTTTGTTCTTCACTGGTTTCCCTTTTCTTGTGGCAACAGCATCTTGCTGCTGTGATGTCACACTGTGGAATTTCACCCAGTAGATATGGGAGTTTATCAAAATCGGGTTTGTTTTCAAAGTCTTTATCGATCGATGTAATCTGCGGGAAATATGTATTTGAAATAATAATATGTCTCTCTAATATGGGCAGGAGGTTAGGAAGTGCAGCTCAGTTCCCACCTAATGTTGTGGGCAGTGTGCACAAAGCCTGTCTTCTCTTGAGAGCCATGTCTGCCTACGGCGGCCTTTCTCAATAGCAAGGCTATGCTCACTGAGTCTGTACATAGTCAAAGCTGTCCTTAAGTTTGGGTCAGTCACAGTGGTCAGGTATTCTGCCACTGGGTACTCTGTTCAGGGTCAAATAGCATTCTAGCTTGCTCAGTTTTTTTGTTAATTCTTTCCAAAGTGTAATTATCGTTTTGTCTTCTTATAATTTGGTTGAGTCTAATTGTGTTGCTGTCCTGGGGGTCTAGTGGGTGTTTTTTGTGTTTGTGAACAGAGCCCCAGGACCAGCTTGCTTAATGGACTCTTTTTTCTCTCTCTCTCTCTCTCTCTCTCTCTCTCTCTCTCTCTCTCTCTCTCTCTCTCTCTCTCTCTCTCTCTCTCTCTCTCTCTCTCTCTCTGTCTCTCTCTGTCTCTCTCTCTCTCTCTCTCTCTCTCTCTCTCTCTCTCTCTCTGTCTCTCTCTGTCTCTCTCTCTCTCTCTCTCTCTCTCTCTCTCTCTCTCTCTCTCTCTGTCTCTCTCTCTCTCTCTCTGTCTCTCTCTCTTTCTCTCTCTCTAGTTCACCAGGTTCAGTCTAACACTAAGTAAGTATATTTCAGAAGTACTTTATGTTCTCTTGCTATCCGCTCCCCCTTAAAACTGCACTCCAAATAGCACCCTATTAGTTTATAGTGCACTACTTTGACCAGGGGGAATAGGGTGCCATTTGAGATGCATATTTCGTATCCTTCATTATTCTCTGGTTTTGGTTCACCAGGTTCACTCAGTCAGGAAATGCTTTGTTCAGCCTGTAGTGCTGGATAACAGTTAGGACTAGAGCTTCTGAAAGGGTTTTGGTGAGAGGAAACCAGACAAGGCTGTCTGGATGTTTTTCTGTATAGAACATACAACAGCGACAAAAATAGCTGAAATTCACATGAGTACTACAATGAATACATCACCCAAATCTCTACCAAGGTTTTCCAGCACAAACCGTATTTTGAGGTACAATACCAACATAGCTACTGTAGTAGGACAAAGCTGTGTGCTGGAAACTTAACTAAGAAATACATGTGATTATAGAATTCTTCCTTTTACCCTCCTTCTAGGCAAGTCTATTGTACAGCTACCTGCTAATAGCCATAATGGCGCTGTACAACGTGACCATGTGTGTTTGAAAGAGTATTTACCCAGCATGCAACAATTTGTTTACCTTCATTGGACAACTTTGCTCCAATATTTCTGTAATTCAGTGATATTATTCCCAAAGTAATTCTTTATGGATCCATAACTGCATTTTGAAAGAGTATTTTTGTCCTTATTTTGTTAACGAAAGCATACAGATGTCGATGAAGAAATACAGTATTGTACAGTATAAGCTTTTACATCTGGATAATAAAGCATTTACAGAGTTTTGAAGATATAAGCCAACTGCATTTGTTTATTTGGCTAATGTGCAGTCTGACAAGTACACATAGCAGAACAGCATAACGGTCTGGACGGCCCATGCTGTGCCTGGTGAGCAGTTGGTCAAGTTCTGTTGTCAGAAGAGGAATGGAAACATCAGGGTGAAACCGATGACCTGATGAACCCGCCAGGTATGTTGACTCTGACTGTCGGAGGTGGAGTTCCAGAGCTCACAGATGTGCCTGGCCTGATGAACCCACCAGGTATGTTGACTCTGACTGTCGGAGGTGGAGTTCCAGAGCTCACAGATGTGCCTGGCCTGATGAACCCACCAGGTATGTTGACTCTGACTGTCGGAGGTGGAGTTCCAGAGCTCACGGGTGTACCTGGCATGGATTGTGATTCCATTTCGTTCCTCGCCCTCTTCAACACGTCATTCTCCACCTGACTCTCCACCAATGTCGCCTGGCTCTGGACCAATGTCGCCTGGCTCTGGACTAATGTCGCCTGGCTCTGGACCAATGTCGCCTGGCTCTGGACCAATGTCGCCTGGCTCTGGACCAATGTCGCCTGGCTCTGGACCAATGTCGCCCGGCTCTGGACCAATGTCGCCTGACTCTCCACCAATGTCGCCTGGCTCTGGACCAATGTCGCCTGGCTCTGGACCAATGCATCAGCTGTCACCCGTATCTCTGCCCTCAGAGAATGTTTCTCTTTCAGCTGGTCAACCTTCAATGACTCGATCTCGGTCTTCACAGTTTGAATCTGATCAATGTGCACCTTCATCAGATGAGCAGAATGGTATCACCCTAGAAAAAAGCTGGCTTGATGAAAGTCATTTCCATTTCGTCTGTTCTCTTTCGTCGCAATGTCCTTTTTATTTTAGATAATTAGCTTATTTTTGAATGGTAACTGTGGAGTTTGGGGCGGGGTGAGGACTACTGGAAAGGTGTGACTTTGTCAGATTGTGATCTCCTGGTATAGAAGTCAGGAGAACAGAGAGTTGTGCTCTACTGGTATAGAAGTCAGGTGCAGGAGAGCAGAGAGTTGTGATCTACTGGTATAGAAGTCAGGAGAGCAGAGAGGTGTGATCTACTGGTATAGAAGTCAGGTGAGGAGAACAGAGAGTTGTGATCTACTGGTATAGAAGTCAGGAGAGCAGAGAGGTGTGATCTACTGGTATAGAAGTCAGGTGCAGGAGAGCAGAGAGGTGTGATCTACTGGTATAGAAGTCAGGGAGCAGATCTTGGTATAGAAGCAGGTGCGGTGGCGCTTGTATAACAGGAGAGCAGAGAGGTGTGATCAGGATAGTGGGTGATCTACTGGTATAGAAGTCAGGTGCGGTAGAGCGTGTGATCTACAGTCAGGAGAGCAGAGAGTTGTGATCTACTGGTATAGAAGTCAGGAGAGCAGAGAATGTATGTCACAGGAGAGCATGACTGGTAGAAGTCAGGAGAGCAGAGAGTTGTGATCTACTGGTATAGAAAAGAGCAGAGAGGTGTGATCTACTGGTATAGAAGTCAGGTGCAGGAGAGCAATGTGATCTACTGGTATAGAAGTATTGATTAGAAGTCAGTAGAGCAGAGAGTTGTGATCTAGGTAGAAGTCAGGAGAGCAGAGAGGTGTGATCTTGGTATTTGAGCAGAAGGTGTGCTGGTATAGAACAACAGCATGGCGGACGCCAGGATAGTGGGTTCAATTCCGGGACCACCCATACGTAGAAAACATGACTGTAAGTCAGCCATATATTATTAATTGGCAAACGGAGCGTCAAAAAAACCTTCAGCCAATGGCAAAAGTGAAAAGCGCGACAACAGTCACAACGATGCCTTTGTTTAACAATTAAAAATCCTTCAGGGTAAAAACGGTACAAAAAAAGAGTCTATTGGCCTGCTAATCGGGCAACAAAGTGTTTGAAAACCTTTCCAATTACTTTTAGAGTTTGGGATTTACAAATGTGTGCTTTTCATGACTGACGCCTTTAGTGAGAGGTTTACAGCTTAAATATTTCATAATATCTGCCCTCTGAATTCATATCTAAGGGGCATTTTTTAAGTCAATATTAGTTTGTTTGTTTTAGTTTAAACGTGCAGAATGGCACTAAGAACAGCGGGAACATTTCCCTAGTCAGTTATTAATGCAATGCCCCTTAAAGTGTTTCTCTGTGCTACCCAAGTGTGGCACGATGGGGGTCCGCACCCAACTCCCCCTTCCTCCTCCTACCTTCCCTATGGGCTAGGTCAGTCTACTGTGCGCGGATCTGTGGCCATCCCGTGTCCCTGCCCTCGTGTGTTGAACCTCGCGTGCCCACCGCTACTTCAGTGGATACAGCTGGAGAACTGAAAGGCAGTCCCATCATGCACCACTCGAGAGCCATGACCAAATGATATTGTCCTGCTAATAACAGGGTTAATAATATATCTGCGACAATATCCAAGGGGATTTTATATCATTCTAAATTATTATTCATAATAATAATAATAATCATCTCTTTGTTTAAAAAATAATATTTTGGGAGATGATTAAGTTTTCAAATAATGTAAAATGAGCGAGAAAAAGGCCATTCTTGAACATGGGTTGTGACATTGTTACTAAATTGTATTTAAAGTCAGTTTGTTATTTTAGAGTGATTTATTTCTGTTTTTAGAGGGAGAGAAACTAAAAACCTACAGTAATCTCATGGGTCTCCCATTCAAGGCCAGCACGGGTATTTGAACCAGCATCTGTAGCTGCGCCACTAAGGCTGGTCGGAAGTAGGCTACAGTACTGTAGAGATACAGTAGCGCCTTCAGACGCAAAAGCCTAATCAGTGCTCTAACTCCCCCTTGTGATGGTCTGTAGCAATGAAGTAGTGACGCAGGGGACCATACTAAACCACAAATGACCTCTAAGTCCCGCACAATAACAGCAAAACTTTTAGTTGGGTAACCACTATAGATTGCGACGTAAATTTTACTTCCCAATCAAAGCAAAGTTTTAATACAAAAGGAAACCTGTTCAACTGATTTACTTTTGAAGGTCTTAGCCTCTGAAATGTATAAAGACTTTTACGGCTTGTTTCTAATGCGTTGCAGAGTTATGCTTCGTTATACATTGGTTATCAGGGTTTGGGAGGAAGGTTGTCCACCACTGAAAAGAACTAGGGGAAACACTGTCAAGTACAATGAAGTAACATGGCAAAATTGTTTGTGATTTCATATCAAGAGATGAGGGAAGAGTTGGAGATGACAGGGAAGGCATCGTAGCGAATTTGCATCAATGCAAGAACCTGGAATCTATTTTGAAACCTCGTTGAGTAATGCAGAGTTACTAGCGTAGAGCAGTTTCCTAAAGTTTTGTGTTGGCTTTTGAATTTATCAAGCTACCTAGCTAGCTTGTTTTGTGGAAGAATGTGAGATATATTTAACATTGACTTGATTTGCACAAATATCCACACAACTGTTTAGGTATTGTCAGCTAGTTGGCTAGCAAACTGGCATTAGGACGTGAGCTAATGCCAAGGTCAGCTGTTGTCTGGCTCCAGCTAGCCAGCTAACTAGCTGGTGACTGAACTAATCTGTGATGAACGTTTTTATGTTGGTGCTTTTCTAATAACTAACCAATTCCTTTGTTCATGCAACATTCTAATTGAACGTGCCTGAGAGGAATCCTCACTACCAGTTTCCGCAATTTGGCAGTACACCCAGACCCTTGTTTTGAGAGCGAAATATATCTCAGTTTCAAGGTCAGCTTGGACGGAAGAAGCCTCCTGAGGTATTGGTCAGTCACATGAATGAAGCAAATATCAATGATGAATTTATTACAAAGGCTGAAATAGCTAAGTCATGCAAGTATAACTCTGTGTAAGTATATCAGAAAATTAACAGGACTGCCCTGATACTTGGCACATTGAGTTTGTTGGAACCTCTCCAACTCGCTGATAATTGAGAATTATTAATTTAGTATTGACTTTGAGTGTCCCTGTGTAGAATTTCTACACCTGCTGACAACCTCGCTAGCTACCTAGCTAACTACTGAAAATAAAACCACAATCATGTGTTAATCAAATCATAAACAGTTCACTAATACCCATTGTTTCACGTTGACGATTATCTGTGTGCATTTATTGATTAACTTTAGCTTGAATACCAACTTATAGCTAGCTATCTACAGTAGCTTAGGTTTGATCTCATTCATTTTTAGAACTGCCTGGCTGCCCGGTGCAGGCGACCAGCTGTGTGTTTGAGTTGCTGAGCCTGGTATTAAAACTCTAAAGAGGTTAGCATTGTCAGAAACACTAAGTAAAGGTAGCATGTCGTTGGTTCTTATTGGGCATGTGAGAATGATAGATTATACAATTTAATTAAAATTGTTACCCCCTCCCAACTTCTTTTGTATGAAAAGAGGCAAATCTTATGCTCACATTATGGACAGTCTTTATTAACCCGACGCATATATATTGAGCCCTTGTTTTCGGGTCTGTGGGACCCGTTTCAATTCCCATTTTCAATGACTTATTATTAATTTACTGAAAGAAAAACGATACACATAATGATGGATATGAATGTCATCATGGGTCCCTGATCTGTAGTTCATAGCAACACATAATGATGGATATGAATGTCATCATGGGTCCCTGATCTGTAGTTCATAGCAACACATACTGATGGATATGAATGTCATCATGGGTCCCTGATCTGTAGTTCATAGCAACACATACTGATGGATATGAATGTCATCATGGGTCCCTGATCTGTAGTTCTGATGGATATGAATGCATGGGTCCCTGATCAGTTCATACTGATGGATATGAATGTCATCATGGGTCCCTGATCTGTAGTTCATAGCAAGTTCATAGCAACACATACTGATGGATATGAATGTCATAGCAACACATACTGATGGATATGGTCCCTGATCTGTAGTTCATAGCAACACATACTGATGGATATGAATGTCATCATGGGTCCCTGATCTGTAGTTCATAGCAACACATACTGATGGATATGAATGTCATCATGGGTCCCTGATCTGTAGTTCATAGCAACACATACTGATGGATATAAATACCTCTTTTCAACCCGTGACTCATTGGCCTTTTGCTCATTTTCTGTGAAGAACATGTAAAAGACCACATTTTCATTGAGTGCATCCCCCCTACACATTTATATTGTATATATGAGGTGACGGGGCCAGAATTGCGGTGGTTTGATGTTGGATGTGAATTTCTACAGATTAGTCTGTTCAGCCAGGGAGAGATTATCACCATCTTTAGTTCCCAGGCTTTGTTCTGCCCGAAGTAGACATTTAGCCACTTGTCTTTACCACGGGCACGGTGGTTCTGGAGCGGTTCTCTCTATTTTCTCTCAGTATTGAACAAGATCATTTTCTCCCAGGACCGGCTGGGAGTGAGAAAGCTTTTGTCAATAGGGGGGTGTGGGGAGTGTGTGTGTGTGTGTGTGGGGGGGGGGGGGTTCCTGATTGATTAGAGCTCTTCAGTCAGGAAAATGCTGAGTCGCTGAGCGGCTTGGAGGGGAGGGGGAGAAAAGAGGAGTTTGACTGTGAAAATAAAGGGTGGTGACACCAGCTGTTAAAAGGATCTGAGAATCCACACCACTGAGAAATGGTTTTAGTGGGAACAAACTGTGCTGATTCAGACCTGTGCTAAGTGTTGAGTGAACCTTTTCCCACCCCTGGGGGCTTGGGGAGAAAAGCAGGTGAAGTTCAGTCTGATTGCTGTACAGTGACAGTAGCAGCAAAGCATCTCTCAGCTGAATTATGGGACTTGATTCATGGATAACGATACTAGATACTGTGTTTCACCTTCAGGAGACTCTGGAGTCTGATAAAATTAAGACATTCATCTCTACAAACATAAACCATTCAACAGCCACGATTCAAAGCCAGAGATGGTTTAACAGTAGGATGTGTGTGTTTGTCCTTGTCTTATCCCATGTCTTATCCTCCCGTGTCTTATCCCGTGTAAATAGATGGTTTTCTTCGTATACACCTTCATCTCATTTACATTACATTTAAGTCATTTAGCAGACGCTCTTATCCAGAGCGACTTACAAATTGGTGCATTCACCTTATGACATCCAGTGGAACAGTCACTTTACAATAGTGCATCTAAATCTTAAAGGGGGGGGGTGAGAGGGATTACTTATCCTATCCTAGGTATTCCTTAAAGAGGTGGGGTTTCAGGTGACTCCGGAAGGTGGTGATTGACTCCGCTGTCCTGGCGTCGTGAGGGAGTTTGTTCCACCATTGGGGGGCCAGAGCAGCGAACAGTTTTGACTGGGCTGAGCGGGAGCTGTACTTCCTCAGTGGTAGGGAGGCGAGCAGGCCAGAGGTTGATGAACGCAGTGCCCTTGTTTGGGTGTAGGGCCTGATCAGAGCCTGGAGGTACTGAGGTGCCGTTCCCCTCACAGCTCCGTAGGCAAGCACCATGGTCTTGTAGCGGATGCGAGCTTCAACTGGAAGCCAGTGGAGAGAGCGGAGGAGCGGGGTGACGTGAGACAACTTGGGAAGGTTGAACACCAGACGGGCTGCGGCGTTCTGGATGAGTTGTAGGGGTTTAATGGCACAGGCAGGGAGCCCAGCCAACAGCGAGTTGCAGTAATCCAGACGGGAGATGACAAGTGCCTAGATTAGGACCTGCGCCGCTTCCTGTGTGAGGCAGGGTCGTACTCTGCAGATGTTGTAGAGCATGAACCTACAGGAACGGGCCACCGCCTTGATGTTAGTTGAGAACGACAGGGTGTTGTCCAGGATCACGCCAAGGTTCTTAGCGCTCTGGGAGGAGGACACAATGGAGTTGTCAACCGTGATGGCGAGATCATGGAACGGGCAGTCCTTCCCCGGGAGGAAGAGACGGAGGTCTTGCCGAGGTTCAGCTTGAGGTGGTGATCCGTCATCCACACTGATATGTCTGCCAGACATGCAGAGATGCGATTCGCCACCTGGTCATCAGAAGGGGGAAAGGAGAAGATTAATTGTGTGTCGTCTGCATAGCAATGATAGGAGAGACCATGTGAGGTTATGACAGAGCCAAGTGACTTGGTGTATAGCGAGAATAGGAGAGGGCCTAGAACAGAGCCCTGGGGGACACCAGTGGTGAGAGCGCGTGGTGAGGAGACAGATTCTCGCCACGCCACCTGGTAGGAGCGACCTGTCAGGTAGGACGCAATCCAAGCATGGGCCGCGCCGGAGATGCCCAACTCGGAGAGGGTGGAGAGGAGGATCTGATGGTTCACAGTATCGAAGGCAGCCGATAGATCTAGAAGGATGAGAGCAGAGGAGAGAGAGTTAGCTTTAGCAGTGCGGAGCGCCTCCGTGATACAGAGGAGAGCAGTCTCAGTTGAATGACTAGTCTTGAAACCTGACTGATTTGGATCAAGAAGGTCATTCAGAGAGAGATGGCGGGAGAGCTGGCCAAGGACGGCACGTTCAAGAGTTTTGGAGAGAAAAGAAAGAAGGGATACTGGTCTGTAGTTGTTGACATCGGAGGGATCGAGTGTAGGTTTTTTCAGAAGGGGCGCAACTCTCGCTCTCTTGAAGACGGAAGGGTCGTAGCCAGCGGTCAGGGATGAGTTGATGAGCGAGGTGAGGTAAGGGAGAAGGTCTCCGGAAATGGTCTGGAGAAGAGAGGAGGGGATAGGGTCAAGCGGGCAGGTTGTTGGGCGGCCGGCCGTCACAAGACTAGTCTTTGTTAGCCTGTCGGCCACAGCCTCGAACTCAGGTCCTGTATGTACCTAACTGACCCGCTATGCCCATGCATCACCATTTACCTGTTGTTGTCTTAGCTCTCCTGATCAACACCTGTGTTTGCGTTATGCCACTCTCTAATATCAATATGCCTTGTCTAATGCTGTCAACATCAGAAGCCTCCTCCCTAAGATTGTTTATTTATACATGTTATGCTTTAGCACAAGTTTTTTCCTCACCATCTTAAATAAGCATGCCCCATGCAAAAAGAATTGAACTAAGAACCGTTATAGCCATTGGTTCACTCCAGACTTGACTGCCCTTGAATAGCACAAAAACATCCTGTGGCGACTTCATTAGCATCGAATAGCCCCAACGATATGCAACTTTTCAGGGAATTTAGAAACCAATATACACAGGCAGTAAGGAAAGCAAAGGCTAGCTTTAAGGTTTTAGGTGACAAGCCAAATATCTTCAGCCTCCTGGTGTTGAAGAGGCACTGTTGCGCTGTCTGTGTACTTTTTTTGGCTGTCCACACAAAGAATAACCCTCTAAAGAACCGTTTCTTGTTTCAGGTAGAACCATTTTGAGTTTCAGGTAAAAACCCTGTAAAAAGAGGGTTCTACGTGGAACCCAAATAGCTTATCCTATGCCGAAGAACTCTTTTGGAACCCTTTTACTCTTACAGAGTAGCAGACTGAAACAGGAATTCTGCAACCAAAGCATTTAAACTTTTTTATTTAAGATTTTTAGCATTGATTTCTTCCTCTTGACTTCCAGGACATGTAATGGTCCTTCCGTCTGGCTCTGAGGCCCAGGCTAAACCACAAAACATCTGACTAGGACAGACACAGAAAGAGGAGAAACTCCCCCGTAGGCCACTTGAAAGCATCCCGTGCAGTAGCATCCAGAGCTCTCCAAATCATACCATACAGTAGCAACCAGAGCTCTCCTCTACATACCGTACAGTAGCAACCAGGGCTCTCCTCATCATACCGTACAGTAGCAACCAGGGCTCTGCTCCACATACCGTACCGTAGCAACCAGAGCTCTCCTCTACATACCATACAGTAGCAACGAGAGCTCTGCTCTACATACCGTACTGTAGCAACCAGGGCTCTGCTCTACATACCGTACTGTAGCAACCAGGGCTCTGCTCTACATACCGTACTGTAGCAACCAGGGCTCTCCTCTACATACCATACAGTAGCAACCAGGGCTCTCCTCGTCATACCGTACTGTAGCAACCAGAGCTCTCCTCTACATACCATACTGTAGCAACCAGGGCTCTCCTCATCATACCGTACTGTAGCAACCAGGGCTCTCCTCATCATACCGTACTGTAGCAACCAGGGCTCTGCTCTACATACCGTACTGTAGCAACCAGGGCTCTGCTCTACATACCGTACTGTAGCAACCAGGGCTCTGCTCTACATACCGTACTGTAGCAACCAGGGCTCTGCTCTACATACCGTACTGTAGCAACCAGGGCTCTCCTCTACATACCGTACAGTAGCAACCAGAGCTCTGCTCTACATACCGTACTGTAGCAACCAGGGCTCTCCTCATCATACCATACAGTAGCAACCAAGGCTCTCCTCATCATACCATACAGTAGCAACCAGAGCTCTGCTCTACATACCGTACCGTAGCAACCAGAGCTCTCCTTTACATACCATACCATAGCAACCAGAGCTCTCCTCTACATACCGTACCGTAGCAACCAGGGCTCTCCTCATCATACCGTACTGTAGCAACCAGGGCTCTCCTCATCATACCGTACTGTAGCAACCAGGGCTCTGCTCTACATACCGTACTGTAGCAACCAGGGCTCTGCTCTACATACCGTACTGTAGCAACCAGGGCTCTGCTCTACATACCGTACTGTAGCAACCAGGGCTCTGCTCTACATACCATACAGTAGCAACCAGAGCTCTCCTCTACATACCGTACTGTAGCAACCAGAGCTCTGCTCTACATACCTCTCTCCATATTCATTTTATGATGCCACTCTTATTTATTATACAAAGAAGCCATACCATATTTCCGGGAAGATGGCAGGGGGCACACGGAACATCACCAAGCACAACCTAGATGAGCCTGTCTCTACTATTTCAGTAATATAGTGGGCCTGTCTCCAGTCTGTCCTACAGTAATATAGTGGACCTGTCCCCAGTCTGTCCTACAGTAATATAGTGGGCTTGTCCCCAGTCTGTCTTACAGTAATATAGTGGGCCTGTCCCCAGTCTGTTCTACAGTAATATAGTGGGCCTGTCTCCAGTCTGTCCTACAGTAATATAGCGGGCCTGTCTCCAGTCTGTCCTACAGTAATATAGCGGGCCTGTCCCCAGTCTGTCCTACAGTAATATAGCGGGCCTGTCTCCAGTCTGTCCTACAGTAATATAGTGGGCCTGTCCCCAGTCTGTCCTACAGTAATATAGTGGGCCTGTCTCCAGTCTGTCCTACAGTAATATAGTGGGCCTGTCCCCAGTCTGTCCTACAGAGATATATTGGGCCTGTCCCCAGTCTGTCTTACAGTAATATAGTGGGCCTGTCCCCAGCCTGTCCTACAGTAATATAGTGGGCCTGTCCCCAGTCTGTCCTACAGTAATATAGTGGGCCTGTCCCCAGTCTGTCTTACATTAATATAGTGGGCCTGTCCCCAGCCTGTCCTACAGTAATATAGTGGGCCTGTCCCCAGTCTGTCCTACAGTAATATAGTGGGCCTGTCCCCAGTCTGTCCTACAGTAATATAGTGGGCCTGTCTCCAGTCTGTCCTACTTCAGTAATAGAGTAGGCCTGTCCCCAGTCTGTCCTACAGTAATATAGTGGGCCTGTCCCCAGTCTGTCCTACAGTAATATAGTGGGCCTGTCTCCAGTCTGTCCTACTTCAGTAATAGAGTAGGCCTGTCCCATGTCTGAGTGAAAAGAATGGTCAGAATGGTCAGAGTAAATAGAGTGATCAGAGTGATCAGAGTGATCAGAGTGATCAGAGTGAATAGAGTGAATAGAGTGATCAGAATGAATAGAGTGATCAGAGTGAATAGAGTGATCAGAGTGAATAGAGTGAATAGAGTGAATAGAGTGAATAGAGTGAATAGAGTGATCAGGGTGAATAGAGTGATCAGAGTGAATAGAGTGAATAGAGTGATCAGAGTGATCAGAGTGAATAGAGTGATCAGAGTGAATAGAGTGAATAGAGTGATCAGAATGAATAGAGTGATCAGAGTGAATTAGAGTGATCAGAGTGATCAGAATGAATAGAGGGATCAGAATGAATAGAGGGATCAGAATGAATAGAGTGATCAGAGTGAATAGAGTGAATAGAGTGATCAGAGTGAATAGAGTGATCAGAGTGAATAGAGTGATCAGAGTGATCAGAGTGAATAGAGTGAATAGAGTGATCAGAGTGAATAGAGTGATCAGAATGAATAGAGGGATCAGAATGAATAGAGTGAATAGAGTGATCAGAGTGAATAGAGTGAATAGAGTGATCAGAGTGATCAGAGTGAATAGAGGGATCAGAATGAATAGAGTGATCAGAGTGAATTAGAGTGAATAGAGTGATCAGAGTGAATAGAGTGATCAGAATGAATAGAGGGATCAGAATGAATAGAGTGAATAGAGTGATCAGAGTGAATAGAGTGAATAGAGTGAATAGAGTGATCAGAGTGAATAGAGGGATCAGAATGAATAGAGTGAATAGAGTGATCAGAGTGAATAGAGTGAATAGAGTGATCAGAGTGAATAGAGTGATCAGAATGAATAGAGGGATCAGAGTGATCTGAGTGAATAGAGTGATCAGAGTGAATAGAGTGATCAGAGTGAATAGAGTGAATAGAGTGATCAGAGTGATCAGAGTGAATAGAGGGATCAGAATGAATAGAGTGATCAGAGTGAATTAGAGTGAATAGAGTGATCAGAGTGAATAGAGTGATCAGAATGAATAGAGGGATCAGAATGAATAGAGTGAATAGAGTGATCAGAGTGAATAGAGTGACAGAGTGATCAGAGTGAATAGAGTGATCAGAGTGAATAGAGTGAATAGAGTGAATAGAGTGATCAGAGTGAATAGAGTGAATAGAGTGAATAGAGTGAATAGAGTGAATAGAGTGAATAGAGTGATCAGAGTGATCTGAGTGAATAGAGTGATCAGAGTGAATAGAGTGAATAGAGTGAATAGAGTGAATAGAGCGATCAGAGTGAATAGAGTGACAGAGTGATCAGAGTGATCAGAGTGAATAGAGTGATCAGAGTGATCAGAGTGAATAGAGTGAATAGAGTGAATAGAGTGAATAGAATGATCAGAGTGATCAGAGTGAATAGAGTGATCAGAGCGAATAGAGTGAATAGAGCGAATAGAGTGAATAGAGCGATCAGAGTGAATAGAGTGAATAGAGTGAATAGAGTGACAGAGCGATCAGAGTGAATAGAGTGATCAGAGTGAATAGAGTGATCAGAGTGATCAGAGTGAATAGAGTGATCAGAGTGATCAGAGTGAATAGAGTGATCAGAGTGAATAGAGTGATCAGAGTGAATAGAGTGATCAGAGTGAATAGAGTGATCAGAGTGAATAGAGTGATCAGAGTGAATAGAGTGATCAGAGTGAATAGAGTGAATAGAGTGAATAGAGTGACAGAGCGATCAGAGTGAATAGAGTGATCAGAGTGATCAGAGTGAATAGAGTGATCAGAGTGATCAGAGTGAATAGAGTGATCAGAGTGAATAGAGTGATCAGAGTGAATAGAGTGATCAGAGTGAATAGAGTGATCAGAGTGAATAGAGTGATCAGAGTGAATAGAGTGAATAGAGTGAATAGAGTGAATAGAGTGAATAGAGTGATCAGAGTGAATAGAGTGAATAGAGTGATCAGAGTGAATAGAGTGAATAGAGTGAATAGAGTGAATAGAGTGAATAGAGTGATCAGAGTGAATAGAGTGAATAGAGTGATCAGAGTGATCAGAGTGATCAGAGTGATCAGAGTGAATAGAGTGATCAGAGTGAATAGAGTGAATAGAGTGAATAGAGTGATCAGAGTGAATAGAGTGAATAGAGTGAATAGAGTGAATAGAGTGATCAGAGTGAATAGAGTGAATAGAGTGATCAGAGTGAATAGTGATCAGAGTGAATAGAGTGATCAGAGTGAATAGAGTGATCAGAGTGATCTGAGTGAATAGAGTGATCAGAGTGATCTGAGTGAATAGAGTGAATAGAGTGATCAGAGTGATCAGATAAATCAGAGTGATCTGAGTGAATAGAGTGAATAGAGTGATCAGATAAATCAGAGTGATCTGAGTGAATAGAGTGAATAGTGATCAGAGTGAATAGAGTGATCAGAGTGAATAGAGTGGTCAGAGTGAATAGAGTGATCAGAGTGAATAGAGTGATCAGAGTGAATAGTGATCAGAGTGAATAGAGTGATCAGAGTGATCAGAGTGATCAGAGTGATCAGATAAATCAGAGTGATCTGAGTGAATAGAGTGAATAGTGATCAGAGTGAATAGAGTGATCAGAGTGAATAGAGTGATCAGAGTGAATAGAGTGATCAGAGTGAATAGAGTGATCAGAGTGAATAGAGTGATCAGAGTGAATAGAGTGATCAGAGTGAATAGTGATCAGAGTGAATAGAGTGATCAGAGTGATCAGAGTGATCAGAGTGATCAGAGTGATCAGAGTGATCAGAGTGAATAGAGTGAATAGAGTGAATAGAGTGATCAGATAAATCAGAGTGATCTGAGTGAATAGTGATCAGAGTGAATAGAGTGAATAGAGTGATCAGAGTGAATAGAGTGATCAGAGTGAATAGAGTGATCAGAGTGAATAGAGTGATCAGAGTGAATAGAGTGAATAGTGATCAGAGTGAATAGAGTGAATAGAGTGATCAGAGTGAATAGAGTGAATAGAGTGATCAGAGTGAATAGAGTGATCAGAGTGAATAGAGTGATCAGAGTGATCTGAGTGATCTGAGTGAATAGAGTGATCAGAGTGAATAGAGTGATCAGAGTGAATAGAGTGATCAGAGTGAATAGAGTGAATAGTGATCCGAGTGAATAGAGTGAATAGAGTGATCAGAGTGAATAGAGTGATCAGAGTGAATAGAGTGATCAGAGTGAATAGAGTGATCAGAGTGATCTGAGTGAATAGAGTGATCAGAGTGAATAGAGTGATCAGAGTGATCAGAGTGAATAGGGTGATCAGAGTGATCAGAGTGAATAGAGTGAATAGGGTGATCAGAGTGATCTGAGTGATCTGAGTGAATAGAGTGAATAGTGATCAGAGTGAATAGAGTGAATAGAGTGATCAGATAAATCAGAGTGATCTGAGTGAATAGAGTGAATAGTGATCAGAGTGAATAGAGTGATCAGAGTGAATAGAGTGATCAGAGTGAATAGAGTGATCAGAGTGAATAGTGATCAGAGTGAATAGAGTGAATAGAGTGATCAGAGTGAATAGAGTGAATAGAGTGAATAGAGTGATCAGATAAATCAGAGTGATCTGAGTGAATAGAGTGAATAGTGATCAGAGTGAATAGAGTGAATAGAGTGATCAGAGTGAATAGAGTGATCAGAGTGAATAGAGTGATCAGAGTGAATAGAGTGATCAGAGTGAATAGAGTGATCAGAGTGATCTGAGTGAATAGAGTGATCAGAGTGAATAGAGTGATCAGAGTGAATAGAGTGATCAGAGTGAATAGAGTGATCAGAGTGAATAGAGTGATCAGAGTGATCAGAGTGAATAGAGTGAATAGAGTGAATAGAGTGATCAGAGTGAATAGAGTGATCAGAGTGATCTGAGTGAATAGAGTGAATAGAGTGATCAGAGTGAATAGAGTGATCAGAGTGATCTGAGTGAATAGAGTGAATAGAGTGATCAGATAATTCAGAGTGATCTGAGTGAATAGAGTGAATAGTGATCAGAGTGAATAGAGTGATCAGAGTGAATAGAGTGATCAGAGTGATCAGAGTGATCTGAGTGAATAGAGTGAATAGAGTGATCAGATAAATCAGAGTGATCAGAGTGAATAGAGTGAATAGAGTGAATAGAGTGATCAGAGTGAATAGAGTGATCAGAGTGATCTGAGTGAATAGAGTGAATAGAGTGATCAGAGTGAATAGTGATCAGAGTGAATAGAGTGATCAGAGTGAATAGAGTGAATAGAGTGATCAGAGTGAATAGAGTGATCAGACTGAATAGAGTGATCAGAGTGATCAGAGTGAATAGAGTGATCAGACTGAATAGAGTGATCTGAGTGAATAGAGTGAATAGAGTGATCAGATAAATCAGAGTGATCTGAGTGAATAGAGTGAATAGTGATCAGAGTGAACAGAGTGATCAGAGTGAATAGAGTGAATAGAGTGATCAGAGTGAATAGAGTGATCAGACTGAATAGAGTGATCAGAGTGATCAGAGTGAATAGAGTGAATAGAGTGATCAGAGTGAATAGAGTGATCAGACTGAATAGAGTGATCAGAGTGATCAGAGTGAATAGAGTGAATAGAGTGATCAGAGTGAATAGAGTGATCAGACTGAATAGAGTGATCAGAGTGAATAGAGTGATCAGAGTGATCTGAGTGAAGAGAGTGATCAGAGTGAGTAGAGTGATCAGAGTGATCAGAGTGACAGAGTGATCAGAGTGAATAGAATTAATAGAATTAATAAAATGAACAAATTGTGTTTCCAGGGTCTCGTTTTAATCTCCTAAACAGATTACATTCTGTCTTTAGGGGTATGAACAAACAAACACACACACACACACACACACACACACACACACACACACACACACACACACACACACACACACACACACACACACACACACACACACACACACACACACACACACACACACACACACACACACACACACACACACACACACACACACACACCCCTCTGGTCCTGGCTGTGTCAACTTGGCCTGGTCATTCTGGTATTCCTCTCGACAGCAGCTGTTCAAATATTTAGGGTAATTACGGTGAGGTATGAGTTGATGAACAAATGTCCTGACGTTAACTAATGAGATGAGAGTGGCAGCAGAATTCATAGCTAGTTAGAGCATCTGGCAGGACACGTTGACAATACCAACAGCATTAAACTGTACACTGAGTGTCAATAGTGTTTTTGTTACTCAGACGGAGACACACACACCACAGCTCGACAATATTGGGTGGGTTGCAATATTCGTAAAAACACAGCGGGCAGAACAACTGAATTGGGGAGGGTTTTGCTTACTAGATATCTTTCACTGGAGTGCACAAGCTGAAGTAATGACAATATATTCAGACAGAGCGTGAGTTGGTGCCAATACTTACATAATGGAAAACAACCCAGATTTAAATATGGATAATGCTGTCGATACTAAATGACTGTCTATAAAGTAACCCCTCAGCTACTCCCTGGTCAGAATAGAGACGTTAACTCTCTATACATTATCCTTTCAGCTACTCCCTGGTCAGAATAGAGACGTTAACTCTCTATACATTATCCTTTCAGCTACTCCCTGGTCAGAATAGAGACGTTAACTCTATACATTATCCTTTCAGCTACTCCCTGGTCAGAATAGAGACGTTAACTCTCTATACTGTACATTATCCTTTTAGCTCCTCCCTGGTCAGAATAGAGATGTTAACTCTCTATACATTATCCGTTCAGCTACTCCCTGGTCAGAATAGAGATGTTAACTCTCTATACTGTACATTATCCTTTCAGCTACTCCCTGGTCAGAATAGAGACGCTAACTCTATACATTATCCTTTCAGCTCTACCTTGGTCAGAATAGAGACGCTAACTCTATACATTATAATTTCAGCTCTACCCTGTTCAGACTATAACCTGGCCACTTGGTGCAACAATGATTGCTAATGCCACCGAATAGGCTTTTTGTTTTGCTAAGGCATTGTAGAAGGGGATGGCGGATAGGCGGAAACCGAGAGCTCTGAATCCAAGGGTCGCATGTTCAACCCTCTCCCAAATGTTAACCCTCACGCCTGTCAGTCCCTAGGTGGTCATGTCATTAGGGACACTGTGATATCTGTGTTGATTGTGTGAATTAAGATCACTGTGGTGTAGAACGGATGTGCAAGGATGACTTTCTGCCACGAAGGGATGACAATCTGCCACGCAGGGATGACGATCTGCCACGCAGGGATGACGATCTGCCACGCAGGGATGACGATCTGCCACGCAGGGATGACGATCTGCCACGCAGGGATGACGATCTGCCACGCAGGGATGACGATCTGCCACGCAGGGATGACGATCTGCCACGCAGGGATGACGATCTGCCACGCAGGGATGACGATCTGCCACGCAGGGATGACGATCTGCCACGCAGGGATGACGATCTGCCACGCAGGGATGACGATCTGCCACGCAGGGATGACGATCTGCCACGCAGGGATGACGATCTGCCACGCAGGGATGACGATCTGCCACGCGGGGATGACAATCTGCCACGCGGGGATGACAATCTGCCACGCGGGGATAACGATCTGCCACGCGGGGATAACGATCTGCCACGCGGGGATAACGATCTGCCACGCGGAGATGACGATCTGCCAAGCAGGGATGACGATCTGCCACGCAGGGATGGCGATCTGCCAAGCAGGGATGACGATCTGCCACGCAGGGATGACGATCTGCCACGCAGGGATGACTATCTGCCACGCAGGGATGACGATCTGCCAAGCAGGGATAACGATCTGCCAAGCAGGGATAACGATCTGCCAAGCAGGGATGACGATCTTCCAAGCAGGGATGACGATCTGCCAAGCAGGGATGACGATCTGCCAAGCAGGGATGCAAACTGTTGAGGGCCCAAAAAGGTGACACTTGTTTTGTTGCACTGAAACATGCAATAAATCCCTGCTAGGGGGATATGCAGGTTTGAACCGAGTACTAATTAAACAACACAGAATATGATTTATATGATCAGTCTCTGTGTGAAATAAAAACTGGTTAACGTGATCCGAATTCATAGCTAAATATTTTAACGTAAGAAAGCCAATGTTATTTGTTGCCTAGACTTTACTACAAATTATACGAAAGTCTTGAGAAAAAAACTATACACTAATATCGTAGTAACCATGACAGCCTTTATTATAGAACACCTGTTACCATGACAGCATTTATTATAGAACGCTTGTTACCATGACAGCATTTATCATAGAACGCCTGTTACCATGACAGCCTTTATAATAGAACGCTTATTACCATGACAGCCTTTATAATAGAATGCTTGTTACCATGACAGCCTTTATAATAGAACGCTTGTTACCACAACAGCTTTTATAATAGAACGCTTGTTACCATGACAGCCTTTATAATACAACACTTGTTACCACGACAGGCTTTATAATAGAATGCTTGTTACCATGACAGCCTTTATAATAGAATGCTTGTTACCATGACAGCCTTTATAATAGAACGCTTGTTACCACAACAGCTTTTATAATAGAATGCTTGTTACCATGACAGCCTTTATAATACAACACTTGTTACCACGACAGGCTTTATAATAGAACGCTTGTTACCACGACAGCCTTTATAATAGAACGATTGTTACCAAGACAGCCTTTATAATAGAATGCTTGTTACCACGACAGCCTTTATAATAGAACGCTTGTTACCATGACAGCCTTTATAATAGAATGCTTGTTACCAGGACAGCCTTTATAATAGAACGCTTGTTACCATGACAGCCTTTATAATAGAACGCTTGTTACCACGACAGCCTTTATAATAGAACGCTTGTTACCATGACAGCCTTTATAATAGAATGCTTGTTACCATGACAGCCTTTATAATAGAACGCTTGTTACCACAACAGCTTTTATAATAGAACGCTTGTTACCATGACAGCCTTTATAATACAACACTTGTTACCACGACAGGCTTTATAATAGAACGCTTGTTACCACAACAGCTTTTATAATAGAATGCTTGTTACCATGACAGCATTTATCATAGAACGCCTGTTACCATGACAGCCTTTATAATAGAACGCTTATTACCATGACAGCCTTTATAATAGAATGCTTGTTACCATGACAGCCTTTATAATAGAACGCTTGTTACCACAACAGCTTTTATAATAGAACGCTTGTTACCATGACAGCCTTTATAATACAACACTTGTTACCACGACAGGCTTTATAATAGAATGCTTGTTACCATGACAGCCTTTATAATAGAATGCTTGTTACCATGACAGCCTTTATAATAGAACGCTTGTTACCACAACAGCTTTTATAATAGAATGCTTGTTACCATGACAGCCTTTATAATAGAACGCTTGTTACCATGACAGCCTTTATAATAGAATGCTTGTTACCAGGACAGCCTTTATAATAGAACGCTTGTTACCACAACAGCTTTTATAATAGAACGCTTGTTACCATGACAGCCTTTATAATACAACACTTGTTACCACGACAGGCTTTATAATAGAATGCTTGTTACCATGACAGCCTTTATAATAGAATGCTTGTTACCATGACAGCCTTTATAATAGAACGCTTGTTACCACAACAGCTTTTATAATAGAATGCTTGTTACCATGACAGCCTTTATAATACAACACTTGTTACCACGACAGGCTTTATAATAGAACGCTTGTTACCACGACAGCCTTTATAATAGAACGCTTGTTACCAAGACAGCCTTTATAATAGAATGCTTGTTACCACGACAGCCTTTATAATAGAACGCTTGTTACCATGACAGCCTTTATAATAGAATGCTTGTTACCAGGACAGCCTTTATAATAGAACGCTTGTTACCATGACAGCCTTTATAATAGAACGCTTGTTACCACGACAGCCTTTATAATAGAACGCTTGTTACCATGACAGCCTTTATAATAGAATGCTTGTTACCATGACAGCCTTTATAATAGAACGCTTGTTACCACAACAGCTTTTATAATAGAACGCTTGTTACCATGACAGCCTTTATAATACAACACTTGTTACCACGACAGGCTTTATAATAGAACGCTTGTTACCACAACAGCTTTTATAATAGAATGCTTGTTACCATGACAGCATTTATCATAGAACGCCTGTTACCATGACAGCCTTTATAATAGAACGCTTATTACCATGACAGCCTTTATAATAGAATGCTTGTTACCATGACAGCCTTTATAATAGAACGCTTGTTACCACAACAGCTTTTATAATAGAACGCTTGTTACCATGACAGCCTTTATAATACAACACTTGTTACCACGACAGGCTTTATAATAGAATGCTTGTTACCATGACAGCCTTTATAATAGAATGCTTGTTACCATGACAGCCTTTATAATAGAACGCTTGTTACCACAACAGCTTTTATAATAGAATGCTTGTTACCATGACAGCCTTTATAATACAACACTTGTTACCACGACAGGCTTTATAATAGAACGCTTGTTACCACGACAGCCTTTATAATAGAACGCTTGTTACCAAGACAGCCTTTATAATAGAATGCTTGTTACCACGACAGCCTTTATAATAGAACGCTTGTTACCATGACAGCCTTTATAATAGAATGCTTGTTACCAGGACAGCCTTTATAATAGAACGCTTGTTACCATGACAGCCTTTATAATAGAACGCTTGTTACCACGACAGCCTTTATAATAGAACGCTTGTTACCATGACAGCCTTTATAATAGAATGCTTGTTACCATGACAGCCTTTATAATAGAACGCTTGTTACCACAACAGCTTTTATAATAGAACGCTTGTTACCATGACAGCCTTTATAATACAACACTTGTTACCACGACAGGCTTTATAATAGAATGCTTGTTACCATGACAGCCTTTATAATACAACACTTGTTACCACGACAGGCTTTATAATAGAATGCTTGTTACCAGGACAGCCTTTATAATAGAACGCTTGTTACCATGACAGCCTTTATAATAGAACGCTTGTACCACGACAGCCTTTATAATAGAACGCTTGTTACCATGACAGCCTTTATAATAGAATGCTTGTTACCATGACAGCCTTTATAATAGAACGCTTGTTACCACGACAGCCTTTATAATAGAATGCTTGTTACCATGACAGCCTTTATAATAGAACGCTTGTTACCACGACAGCCTTTATAATAGAACGCTTGTTACCATGACAGCCTTTATAATAGAATGCTTGTTACCATGACAGCCTTTATAATAGAACGCTTGTTACCACGACAGCCTTTATAATAGAACGCTTGTTACCACGACAGCCTTTATAATAGAACGCTTGTTACCATGACAGCCTTTATAATACAACGCTTGTTACCACGACAGCCTTTATAATAGAACGCTTGTTACCATGACAGCCTTTATAATACAACGCTTGTTACCATGGCAAGCTTTATAATAGAACGCTTGTTACCACGACAGCCTCACACACATCCAAATTTTGCACTTGGGGGGAAAAAACATCTTAAAGTAGAAATATAATGAAACAAACAGGCTTTATATTTTCACTCTATTATAGTGGCCACAACAGACATCGATTAAGTGCACAAACTACATAACATTCACTGAGTAAAAAAATAGTTATCTCCTCACTCTCACACACACACACACACACACACACACACACACACACACACACACACACACACACACACACACACACACACACACACACACACGTGTTGCTGTCAAGTTCAACACGACAAAAACAATACATTTGTCAACACTGCACATTGTACATTTTCTGCCTGTGGACGTCTGTTCTACACTGTGCCAGAAAAAAAGTGAGAAAAGAGGGAAAGTGTGTTGTGTGTCTTTCACCTCTATAGTGGCATCCAGTTTAAACCAGGCCTGGCTCCAGCTACACTTGATTCCTGAATACACCTGTTAAACCAGGCCCGGCTCCAGCTACACTTGATCCCTGAATCCACCTGTTAAACCAGGCCCGGCTCCAGCTACACTTGATCCCTGAATCCACCTGTTAAACCAGGCCCGGCTCCAGCTACACTTTATCCCTGAATCCACCTGTGAAACCAGGCCCGGCTCCAGCTACACTGAATCCCTGAATCCACCTGTTAAACCAGCAACACCTCCTTTTCACCTAATTCTCTCATTTTGAAAATTAACCATATACTGTAGTGGGTTGGTTAACAGATAGTGGTTACTTTATTAGCTAGTTAACTAATTAACGTTTCACACAGATTGCCAGGGTCCAGTAAGCAACTAACGCGTTATAACTTGAGGAACGGCAAGGAGTCGTACACCAGTTAAATACTAATTGGTTCGGTTACTAATGTCAGCTCATCTGATGTTGTAACGTTAGCTAGCTAGCTGTCTGACTTCGTTAGCAAGCTAATTTTCACACCATAAACTCACTGATTGTTCCACATTTCTCTGGCTTGATCCAGCGAGCAAGATACTTAACAATGGTAATACTTATTTAACCACACTTTCTCCCTCACCTCAAACTTTCCAAATGCCAGGTGTACGTGAAGTACTGCTTCATCACCTTCTCACCCCGGTCTCTGTGGTCAGGTTTCTCACCTAACGTTACCTCTCCGTTACCGTTCAGGGGACGTGTTGCTGTAACTGGCCAGCTGCCTTTCCAGAGGCTTTCCACGCTGATGCTGGTAACTAGTAAGTTGGTCGTCTCTCTTCAGTCCGCGTGCTGCGCTGCATTCTGTTGTGTAAAATGATTGGCTGAGCCTTGGATATTGGTCCAAACGTGCATGTCTCATTCGCTAATAGCCAGAGTGTGATCCAAAACATTTCTCATCGGCTCTACAAGAATCACGTAGGTCGTCTATTTTGAATTTTGAAAAACCGTCACATTTTGCCTGAAAGGCTAGTCTAGACTAGTTTGCGTACCTGGCCAAGGAAATGCATTTGCTGTTTGTGATCAGTATAACCTGTAAATTGTTCCCCCGATCACCTTTCATATTTTCACATTGAAACGACATGTTGTGTTGTTGTAAATGAAACTGCTTTTGTCTCCTAAAGCAAACACAACTTTTCTTAATAAGCAGCTGTAGGTTATTAATAATGTGTTCTTTTCCAATATATTGA
Organism: Oncorhynchus gorbuscha; assembly: GCF_021184085.1. NCBI lineage: Eukaryota > Metazoa > Chordata > Actinopteri > Salmoniformes > Salmonidae > Oncorhynchus > Oncorhynchus gorbuscha. Next base: position 3,255,707 of record NC_060179.1, on the reverse strand, counting down.
TCTCTTTCTTTTTTTAATTCCATCTGAACACATTGAGCCGGAGAGCTTTCTGTCAGTCTGATGTCTCCCGGGGTATGAAGATCACTGGAGAGAGTAACATTAATGAATAGTTAAAGATAGAATTAAAGTCTCCTAATTGACTCCACCATGTAATTTTACTTGGCTCTCACCCACAAGACTGACTGGTTGGATCCATTAGAGCTTGATGAGGGAGAGAGGGAAAGAGAGAGAGACACAGAGAGAGCACACAGAGAGACAGAGAGAGAGAGAGACGCACACAGAGAGAGAGAGAGACGCACACAGAGAGACAGAGAGAGAGAGAGACGCACACAGAGAGAGAGAGAGAGAGACGCACACAGAGAGAGAGAGACAGACGCACACAGAGAGAGAGAGAGACAGACACAGAGAGAGAGAGAGACACAGAGAGAGAGAGAGAGAGAGAGAGAGAGAGAGAGAGAGACACAGAGAGAGAGAGAGAGACACAGAGAGAGAGAGAGAGAGAGAGAGAGAGAGAGAGACACAGAGACACAGAGACAGAGAGAGAGAGACAGAGAGAGAGAGAGAGAGAGAAACACACACACACACAGAGAGAGAGAGACACAGAGACACAGAGACACGGAGACACAGAGAGAGAGAGAGAGAGAGAGAAACACACACACACACAGAGAGAGAGAGACACAGAGAGAGACACAGAGAGAGAGAGAGACACACACAGATATAATGCTATAACTAAATGGCTCTTATTAGGCCCAGATATAATGCTAAAGCTAAGTGGCTGCTATTAGGCCCAGATATAATGCTATAGCTAAGTGGCTGCATTTAGGCCCAGATATAATGCTATAGCTAAGTGGCTGCTATTAGGCCCAGATATAATGCTATAGCTAAGTGGCTGCATTTAGGCCCAGATATAATACTATAGCTAAGTGACTGTGTTTAGGCCCAGATATAATGCTATAGCTAAGTGGCTGCATTTAGGCCCAGATATAATGCTATAGCTAAGTGACTGTGTTTAGGCCCAGATATAATGCTATAGCTAAGTGGCTGCTATTAGGCCCAGATATAATGCTATAGCTAAGTGGCTGCTATTAGGCCCAGATATAATGCTATAGCTAAGTGGCTGCATTTAGGCCCAGATATAATCCTATAGCTAAGTGGCTGCTATTAGGCCCAGATATAATGCTATAGCTAAGTGGCTGCATTTAGGCCCAGATATAATGCTATAGCTAAGTGACTGTGTTTAGGCCCAGATATAATGCTATAGCTAAGTGACTGTGTTTAGGCCCAGATATAATGCTATACCTAAGTGGCTGCTATTTGGCCCAGATATAATGCTATAGCTAAGTGGCTGCATTTAGGCCCAGATATAATGCTATAGCTAAGTGGCTGCATTTAGGCCCAGATATAATGCTATAGCTAAGTGGCTGCTATTAGGCCCAGATATAATGCTATAGCTAAGTGGCTGCATTTAGGCCCAGATATAATGCTATAGCTAAGTGGCTGCGATTAGGCCCAGATATAATGCTATAGCTAAGTGGCTGCATTTAGGCCCAGATATAATGCTATAGCTAAGTGACTGTGTTTAGGCCCAGATATAATGCTATAGCTAAGTGACTGTGTTTAGGCCCAGATATAATGCTATAGCTAAGTGACTGTGTTTAGGCCCAGATATAATGCTATAGCTAAGTGACTGCGTTTAGGCCCAGATATAATGCTATAGCTAAGTGGCTGCATTTAGGCCCAGATATAATGCTATAGCTAAGTGACTGCGTTTAGGCCCAGATATAATGCTATAGCTAAGTGGCTGCTATTAGGCCCAGATATAATGCTATAACTAAATGGCTCTTATTAGGCCCAGATATAATGCTAAAGCTAAGTGGCTGCTATTAGGCCCAGATATAATGCTATAGCTAAGTGGCTGCATTTAGGCCCAGATATAATGCTATAGCTAAGTGGCTGCTATTAGGCCCAGATATAATGCTATAGCTAAGTGGCTGCATTTAGGCCCAGATATAATGCTATAGCTAAGTGACTGTGTTTAGGCCGAGATATAATGCTATAGCTAAGTGACTGTGTTTAGGCCCAGATATAATGCTATAGCTAAGTGGCTGCATTTAGGTCCAGATATAATGCTATAGCTAAGTGACTGTGTTTAGGCCCAGATATAATGCTATAGCTAAGTGGCTGCATTTAGGCCCAGATATAATGCTATAGCTAAGTGGCTGCTATTAGGCCCAGATATAATGCTATAGCTAAGTGGCTGCATTTAGGCCCAGATATAATGCTATAGCTAAGTGACTGTGTTTAGGCCCAGATATAATGCTATAGCTAAGTGACTGTGTTTAGGCCCAGATATAATGCTATAGCTAAGTGGCTGCTATTAGGCCCAGATATAATGCTATAGCTAAGTGGCTGCATTTAGGCCCAGATATAATGCTATAGCTAAGTGGCTGCTATTAGGCCCAGATATAATGCTATAACTAAGTGGCTGCATTTAGGCCCAGATATAATGCTATAGCTAAGTGGCTGCATTTAGGCCCAGATATAATGCTATAGCTAAGCGGCTGCTATTAGGCCCAGATATAATGCTATAGCTAAGTGGCTGCTATTAGGCCCAGATATAATGCTATAGCTAAGTGGCTGCATTTAGGCCCAGATATAATGCTATAGCTAAGTGGCTGTGTTTAGGCCCAGATATAATGCTATAGCTAAGTGGCTGCATTTAGGCCCAGATATAATGCTATAGCTAAGTGACTGTGTTTAGGCCCAGATATAATGCTATAGCTAAGTGGCTGTGTTTAGGCCCAGATATAATGCTATAGCTAAGTGGCTGTGTTTAGGCCCAGATATAATGCTATAGCTAAGTGACTGTGTTTAGGCCCAGATATAATGCTATAGCTAAGTGGCTGTGTTTAGGCCCAGATATAATGCTATAGCTAAGTGACTGTGTTTAGGCCCAGATATAATGCTATAGCTAAGTGGCTGCTATTATATGACTATCCTCAACCAGAGTTAGCTAGCTATTAAAATAATGATCCCCACGTCCTTCCATCATCATTTTTTGTCTGTCCTCCCTGGCTCATTCACCCTATAGATAAACAATGTGTTTAGTCCACTTAATGAACAAGTCCGGTAATTGCTCTGTGTATCAACCCATCCTCAAGTCAACCGAGCTACTGTCCTCACCTCAACTGTAGTGAAAGTCATATGATGAGTGATTATGTGTGTCCTGTTTCACACATTTACCTGTGTGTAATGGAAATAATGTTTTTTTTGTGTTTGTTTTTTTGCATATCCCTCGGAGATTGGGGTCAAGGCCAGGGTCAGACATTGTCAACGGCGTCCCTGGATAAGTTAAGGTCAAGAGCCTTGCTAAAGGGGACTTTGACTGATGTTTTTTTTCTCGCTTTGTCTGCTCGGGATTTGAAATGGCGATTGTTTGATTATTGGTCCAAAGCCGTAACAACATATATATATAAATATAAATATATATAAATATAAATATAAATATAAATATATAAATATAAATATAGAAATATAAATATAAATATATAAATATAAATATATAAATATATAAATATAAATATATAAATAAATATATAAATATATAAATATATAAATATATAAATATATAAATATAAATATATAAATATAAATATATATATATATATAAATATATATATAAATATAAATAAATAAAAATATATAAATATATATAAATATAAATAAATACAAATATATATTTTTATATCTTTATGTTTGAAGCCTAAAATGTGGCAAAAGGTCGCATATTTTTTCGCAAGGCACTGTAACTTTTACGGACACAGTATATTTTACATTAGTTATCTTTTGTTTGTTTTTAATACAAACCTTCAGCTACCATCGTCCCCATAGATAGACAGATCCCATCTATCTCTAAACACCATCCGGTTTTGATATAAATTTTTCAACTGTGCTGTAATTTTTCACAAAATAATTCTGAATAATTCTCATAGTTTCTACAGATTAGAAATTTGAGATAAATATTTTTTTGCTAAAATTATTATTATCTTATTGATCGATTGACTATGACGTTTCAAATCACCCAGAAGTGCTATCTACAGAGTTAACTACAGGTAAATGTTGCAATTCTTCAGCCATTCCTGAACCTGGCAACCAAAAACAATCTACATATGGACAGTATCAAAACAAATTATCTAATGGTTCTGTCTCTTCTCAGCATAATCTGCAGAGTTGAGTTCCAGGGGCTGGAATGGATCTTTACATTTAACTGTTTCTTCCTGTTTCAGTAATAATTAAATCAGTTCTTGTTGAGTATCTTATAATGTACTGTTTATATAGGAGTGGTTAAAACATACTAATAACAGTAATCTGAGTATATCAAAAAATGTTCGGTATATCTCCACTGGTATACCATCCATCCCTGGAGTTTTCCCAGACTTGAATGTTTTAATTGTATCTAGAAGTTCCTCCACTGGTAGACCTCCACTGTTAGACCTCCAGTGGTATATCTCCACTGGTATATGTCCACTGGTATATCTCCACTGGTATACCTCCACTGGTATACCTCCACTGGTATATCTCCACTGGTATATCTCCACTGGTAGACCTCCACTGGTAGACCTCCACTGGTATATCTCCACTGGTATACCTCCACTGTTAGACCTCCACTGGTATATCTCCACTGGTATATGTCCACTGGTATATCTCCACTGGTAGACCTCCACTGGTAGACCTCCACTGGTAGACCTCCACTGGTAGACCTCCACTGGTAGACCTCCACTGGTATATCTCCACTGGTAGACCTCCACTGATAGATCTCCTCTGGTATATCTCCTCTGGTATACCTCCACTGGTATATCTCCACTGGTAGACCTCCACTGGTATATCTCCACTGGTAGACCTCCACTGGTATACCTCCACTGGTATATATCCACTGGTATATAGCTCCACTGGTAGACCTCCACTGGTAGACCTCCACTGGTATATCTCCACTGGTAGACCTCCACTGGTATATCTCCACTGGTAGATCTCCACTGGTATATCTCCACTGGTAGATCTCCACTGGTAGACCTCCACTGGTATATCTCCACTGGTATATCTCCACTGGTATATCTCCACTGGTATACCTCCACTGGTATACCTCCACTGGTATACCTCCACTGGTATATCTCCACTGGTAGATCTCCACTGGTATATCTCCACTGGTATACCTCCACTGGTAGACCACCACTGGTAGATCTCCACTGGTAGATCTCCACTGGTAGATCTCCACTGGTAGGCCACCTCTGGTATATCTCCACTGGTAGATCTCCACTGGTAGACCTCCACTGGTAGACCTCCACTGGTAGATCTCCACTGGTAGACCTCCACTGGTAGATCTCCACTGGTAGATCTCCACTGGTAGATCTCCACTGGTAGATCTCCACTGGTATATCTCCACTGGTAGATCACCACTGGTATATCTCCACTGGTAGATCACCACTGGTAGATCTCCACTGGTATATCTCCACTGGTAGACCTCCACTGGTAGACCTCCACTGGTATACCTCCACTGGTATACATCCACTGGTATATATCCACTGGTATATATCCACTGGTATATAGCTCCACTGGTAGACCTCCACTGGTATACCTCCACTGGTAGATCTCCACTGATAGATCTCCACTGGTATACCTCCACTGTTAGACCTCCACTGGTATATCTCCACTGGTATATGTCCACTGGTATATCTCCACTGGTATACCTCCACTGGTAGACCTCCACTGGTAGACCTCCACTGGTAGACCTCCACTGGTATATCTCCACTGGTATATCTCCACTGGTATATCTCCACTGGTAGACCTCCACTGATAGATCTCCTCTGGTATATCTCCTCTGGTATACCTCCACTGGTATATCTCCACTGGTAGACCTCCACTGGTATATCTCCACTGGTAGACCTCCACTGGTATACCTCCACTGGTATATATCCACTGGTATATAGCTCCACTGGTAGACAGCTCCACTGGTATATCTCCACTGGTAGACCTCCACTGGTATATCTCCACTGGTAGACCTCCACTGGTATATCTCCACTGGTAGATCACCACTGGTATATCTCCACTGGTAGATCACCACTGGTAGATCTCCACTGGTATATCTCCACTGGTAGACCTCCACTGGTAGACCTCCACTGGTATACCTCCACTGGTATACATCCACTGGTATATATCCACTGGTATATATCCACTGGTATATATCCACTGGTATATAGCTCCACTGGTAGACCTCCACTGGTATACCTCCACTGATAGATCTCCACTGGTATACCTCCACTGTTAGACCTCCACTGGTATATCTCCACTGGTATATGTCCACTGGTATATCTCCACTGGTAGACCTCCACTGGTAGACCTCCACTGGTAGACCTCCACTGGTAGACCTCCACTGGTAGACCTCCACTGGTATATCTCCACTGGTATATCTCCACTGGTATATCTCCACTGATAGATCTCCTCTGGTATATCTCCTCTGGTATATCTCCTCTGGTATACCTCCACTGGTATATCTCCACTGGTAGACCTCCACTGGTATACCTCCACTGGTATACCTCCACTGGTATATATCCACTGGTATATAGCTCCACTGGTAGACCTCCACTGGTATATCTCCACTGGTATATCTCCACTGGTAGACCTCCACTGGTATATCTCCACTGGTAGACCTCCACTGGTAGATCTCCACTGGTATATCTCCACTGGTAGATCTCCACTGGTAGATCTCCACTGGTATATCTCCACTGGTATATCTCCACTGGTATATCTCCACTGGTATATCTCCACTGGTATACCTCCACTGGTATATCTCCACTGGTATACCTCCACTGGTATACCTCCACTGGTAGATCTCCACTGGTATATCTCCACTGGTATACCTCCACTGGTAGACCACCACTGGTAGATCTCCACTGGTAGATCTCCACTGGTAGATCTCCACTGGTAGATCTCCACTGGTAGGCCACCTCTGGTATATCTCCACTGGTAGATCTCCACTGGTAGACCTCCACTGGTAGACCTCCACTGGTAGATCTCCACTGGTAGACCTCCACTGGTAGATCTCCACTGGTAGATCTCCACTGGTAGATCTCCACTGGTAGATCTCCACTGGTATATCTCCACTGGTAGATCACCACTGGTATATCTCCACTGGTAGATCACCACTGGTAGATCTCCACTGGTAGACCTCCACTGGTAGACCTCCACTGGTAGACCTCCACTGGTAGACCTCCACTGGTAGACCTCCACTGGTATACATCCACTGGTATATATCCACTGGTATATATCCACTGGTATATAGCTCCACTGGTAGACCTCCACTGGTATACCTCCACTGGTAGATCTCCACTGGTAGATCTCCACTGGTAGATCTCCTCTGGTATACCTCCACTGGTAGACCTCCACTGGTATATCTCCACTGGTAGACCTCCACTGGTATACCTCCACTGGTATATATCCACTGGTATATAGCTCCACTGGTATACCTCCACTGGTATACCTCCACTGGTAGATCTCCACTGATAGATCTCCACTGGTAGACCTCCACTGGTATATCTCCACTGGTATAGCTCCACTGGTATATAGCTCCACTGGTAGACCTCCACTGGTAGACCTCCACTGGTATACCTCCACTGGTATACCTCCACTGGTAGATCTCCACTGGTAGATCTCCACTGGTAGATCTCCTCTGGTATACCTCCTCTGGTATACCTCCACTGGTAGACCTCCACTGGTATATCTCCACTGGTATATCTCCACTGGTATATCTCCACTGGTATATCTCCACTGTTAGACCTCCACTGGTATATCTCCACTGGTATATGTCCACTGGTATATCTCCACTGGTATACCTCCACTGGTATACCTCCACTGGTAGACCTCCACTGGTAGACCTCCACTGGTAGACCTCCACTGGTAGACCTCCACTGGTAGATGTCCTCGGGTAGCTCTCCACTGGTATAACATCCATCCCTGGAGTTTTCCCAGACTTAAATGTTTTAATTGTGCCACCTTCCGGAGACACCTGAATCCCCACCTCTTTAAGGAATACCTAGGATAGGATAAGTAATCCCTCTCACCCCCCCTTTAAGATTTAGATGCACTATTGTAAAGTGACTGTTCCACTGGATGTCATAAGGTGAATGCACCAATTTGTAAGTCGCTCTGGATAAGAGCGTCTGCTAAATGACTTAAATGTAAATGTAAATTGTATCTAGAAGTTCCTCCTCCTCTGGTAGATCTCCACTGGTATAATTGTATTAATTAATTGTATCTAGAAGCTCCTCCTCTGGTAGATCTCCTCTGGTAGATCTCCACTGGTATAATTGCATTAATTAATTGTATCTAGAAGTTCCTCCTCTGTAATTCACCAGACTCTTTCTGTACAGATGTTAATATTACATTATTAATAGAAAAAACATCCATAAAAGTAACTTCAGTTGGTGGAGATGAAGGAGACTGAAAATAAAACATAACTTAAGATCTTTGCTTCCTCTTTCAAAATATATGTTTTTGTGAATCATGGGTGAATCATGGGTGACTCATGGGTGACTGTCATTTGTAACAAGTTTCAGTAAATGCTCTTTGGTCACTTTTCTATGTTGAATATTAAAACAGAATGTTCACTGTCAGGTCCACACCTGTTGTATTCGAGGTTCCAGGTTCAACAACTACAGTGTGTCACACCTGCACGCCTGCACGCACGAACATGCATGCACAAACACACGCAAACATTTGGTTTGAGTGAGACTCACCACCATTGATTGTCTCTGCTCATTAAAAACGTCTATGTAGAGGATGGCAGACACTGCTCACACACACACACACACACACACACACACACACACACACACACACACACACACACACACACACACACACACACACACACACACACACACACACACACACACAGTGACGGCCCTGAATTTTTCTGAACCGTCTCAGTGCAGCTCCTTCCAATAGGGCGCTTTCCCTTTAATTCCCAATTAAATAGCCAGCATCAGCTGCACGAAAGGGGGGTTGTGATGGAGACGTGACTGAGGATGTGTTCAACCCTCAGTTCCCGAAGCTTCTCTATTCCGTTGTTTTGTTGCCTTAAACGTGTGTTTTGTAGCCTAAGAGAGTTTACCCAGGATGGGATCCACTCTTTGCGTCCCTGGACTACACCTCTCCGTTCTTCGTGGCCTTTCTCTGCTGGAGATCTATTGGCGGATTGGATTGTCTGACTGACTGACTGACTACCACCTTTTTGTATACGGTATTTCATTTGTTTTGATGTGATGTATACTGTGATTTATGTAGTTAGTTGTAGTTGAGGACTTATTAAGAGTGATACGCTTTAAAGTTCTGTGGTAAACTTATTGTTCTATTGATGGTATGATTAATACTGGGTTTACGCTACACGGAATGAACGGACAAACATTGCGTGACAGAAGTCACTTGAGTTCCCTGAACTCTACCGGGCAGGACTCATTTTAGGCCCGAGGTACAGGACATTTCTGGAGGAACCAGAACTCATTGTGTTATATTATTATATGTGTGTGTAATCATTTATGTTGTTAATACAACCCACGCAAAAGAGTATAGTTGTTTTTGAAGTTCTTTCCAATGTTTTAAGGGTTTATGAAAAGTTTATTTCCATCCTGACTTTTACATAAGTCCTTTGTATTGGTGTAGACTTGACGGACCAGATGGGACTCATTCCCACCCAAACTAAAAGGAGAAACCAATGTTTTCTCTGGTAGGCACAACCTACCTGGCACCCCTATAAATAATAACCCCAAGTCAAAACCGTTACAACACACAGACACAGAGACAGACACACAGACAGACACACAGACAGACACACAGACAGACACACAGACAGACACACAGACAGACACACAGACAGACACACAGACAGACACACAGACAGACACACAGACAGACACACAGACAGACACACAGACAGACACACACACAGACACACACACAGACACACACACAGACACACACAGACACACACAGACACACACAGACACACACAGACACACACAGACACACACAGACACACACAGACACCGTTCAAAGAAGAACTTGGTATCCTTAATGAGATTTCTGTGCAGAAAGCTAAGCACACAGCTCGAAGAATCAATAGAGCTTTCTCTCTTTTTTTTCTCTCAGGTACTTTTGATAATCTTCTCTTGGGCTCTGATCTGTGATGCACCTCATTAATAGCACTTATCCCCCTACAGCTGTTCGTCTTAGAAAAGAGACTAGATAGTATCAGGAAAGTCCCTCCTGATCTTCCACTTTAAGGTTTAATGAATTAATGTATTTTTATTTTCTTTGCCACGTGTACATTATACTACAACAGGTGTAAAAGATTCAAGTGAAATTCTAATTCTTTAGGTAGAAACAGGAGAACACAAGTTAGTGTTAGTACCTTGGTCGATCACAGGAGGTTGGTGGTACCTTAATTTGGGAGTAGGATCTGGTTTCCATGTGTTTGATGGCATTCCGCTCAGATGATTAGAGGCAGTAGGACTACCCTTCACCAACACTACCTCCCATTAACTAGATGATTAGAGGCAGTAGGACTACCCTCCATCCACCCTACCTCCCAATAACCAGATGATTAGAGGCAGTAGGACTACCCTTCACCAACACTACCTCCCATTAACTAGATGATTAGAGGCAGTAGGACTACCCTCCATCCACCCTACCTCCCAATAACCAGATGATTAGAGGCAGTAGGACTACCCTTCACCAACACTACCTCCCCATAACTAGATGATTAGAGGCAGTAGGACTACCCTCCATCCACCCTACCTCCCCATAACAAGGTGATTAGAGGCAGTAGGACTACCTTTCACCAACACTACCTCCCCATAACTAGATGATTAGAGGCAGTAGGACTACCCTCCATCCACCCTACCTCCCCATAACAAGGTGATTAGAGGCAGCAGGGCTACCCTCCATCCGCGGCAGGGTAGCCTAGTGGTTAGAGCGTTGGACTAGCGACCGGAAGGTTGCAAGTTCAAACCCCCGAGCTGACAAGGTACAAATCTGTCGTTCCGCCCCTGAACAGGCAGTTAACCCACTGTTCCCAGGCCGTCATTGAAAATAAGAATTTGTTCTTAACTGACTTGCCTGGTTAAATAAGGTAAATCAAGGTAAAAACCTCATCAAAGTAAATACCTCATCAAAGTAAATACCTCAAGGTAAATACCACAGCAGAGAAAGAATACCACATTTATCTTGTTCCCACAAGCATCAGCCTGAACTCAACCAGAGGTTGTTCTGCCTTTGTTTTATAACAACAGAGACAATTTAACTTCTCTACAGCTCCCATATAATTGACTCCTATTTCCTGTTAAACAACGTATATTTTAAAAATATATATACGCTCGTTCCATATCGGTGAAAAGGCAAAGACAAACACCACGATGAACAGCCTGGGAACATGCATTATCTCTCTCTGTATGCACTACATAGCCCGGGAACATGCATTATCGCTCTGTCTGCACTACACAGCCTTGGAACATGCGTTATCTCTCTCTGTATGCACTACACAGCCTTGGAACATGCATTATCTCTCTGTCTTCACTACATAGCCCAGGAACATGCATTATCTCTGTGTATGCACTACACAGCCTCGGAGCATGCATTATCTCTCTCTGTATGCACTACATAGCCCAGGAACATGCATTATCTCTGTGTATGCACTACACAGCCTCAGACATGCATTATCGCTCTGTCTGCACTGCACAGCATGGGAAGATGCATTATCTCTAAATAGTGAGGGAATCTTCTAATGCTTTGATAAAATTGTAACAAGGACTAATTTAAACATGTCATTACCATTATTTCTAGTGTAATCTGGATGGTACCGGTACACCTGATGTTATGGATGGTACCGGTACACCTGATGTTATGGATGGTACCGGTACACCTGTCGTTCTGGATGGTACCGGTACACCTGTCATTCTGGATGGTACCGGTACACCTGTCATTCTGGATGGTACCGGTACACCTGTCATTCTGGATGGTACCGGTACACCTGTCATTCTGGATGGTACCGGTACACCTGTCATTCTGGATGGTACCGGTACACCTGTCATTCTGGATGGTACCGGTACACCTGTCATTCTGGATGGTACCGGTACACCTGTCATTCTGGATGGTACCGGTACCCCTGTCATTCTGGATGGTACCGGTACACCTGTCATTCTGGATGGTACCGGTACACCTGTCATTCTGGATGGTACCGGTACACCTGATGTTATGGATGGTACCGGTACACCTGATGTTATGGATGGTACCGGTACACCTGTCATTGACAAACTCAAACCACGTGTGTTACTCTGCTCAGGATCGTATCAACCTAAAGACCTTGTTTCAAAGGAAAAACTCAACAGAAACTACTCTGTAGAAAGTAACAGTATCCCAGAAGAGACAAACCGAAGACCGTGAATGAAGACAAACTGGAGACAGTGGATGAAGACAAACTGGAGACAGTGAATGAAGACAAACTGGAGACAGTGAATGAAGACAAACTGGAGACAGTGAATGAAGACAAACTGGAGACAGTGAATGACAGTCAAGGAAAGTCAATGACAGTCAAGGACAGTGAACAGTCAAGGAAATTGAGGAAGAGAGAGCTGTATGTTTAAAATCCAGACGATGAGTATCTGTCTTACAGCACACATCTCGTGATCATGTACGTAATTACTCACTTACATCCCAACTGGGCAGAAGACACAGAGAGAGACAGACAGAGAGAGAGAGAGAGAGAGAGAGAGAGAGAGAGAGAGAGAGAGAGAGAGACAGAGAGACAGAGAGACAGAGAGACAGAGAGACAGAGAGACAGAGAGACAGAGAGACAGAGAGACAGAGAGACAGAGAGACAGAGAGACAGAGAGACAGAGAGAAGAGAGAGAGAGAGAGAGAGAGAGAGAGAGAGAGAGAGAGAGAGAGAGAGAGAGAGAGAGAGAGAGAGAGAGAGAGAGAGAGAGAGAGAGAGAGAGAGAGAGAGACAGAGACAGAGACGGGCAGGTAGGCAGACACAGGAGGTTGAGGTGATAAGAACATCAAGGAGAACTGCCTTCTTCTAAAAATATAGACTAAAGGAAGATGGGCTGTGTGTGTGTGTGCTTGCAAGCGTGTGCGTGCGTATGTGTGTGTGTAGGCATTCGTGTGTATGTGTGTGTGTGTGTGTGTGTACGCATGTGTGTGTTAGTGTGTCTATGTTTATGCTAGAACCTTCTATCAACTAAATGTAGATAAAGGTTATTTGATGGTGTGAGGTTCGTGAGTCATAACTGGTATTGAACAGCACAACGCTGACACTGCCTCTATACCATCCATATCAGATCAAACATGGAAACCTTCTGAAGCCAGCTATTAATAGGCTCTTGTGTACTTTCCCTGTCACACAGCTGTACATAGTAGGCTGTTATTTGTTGTTCGTTATCTATGAAACTCTATTTAAAAAAAAAATGATTACACACAGCAGCTACTGGGTGACAGGTTTTAGGTCTTAACACATGCCCATGCAGTCATTACATGGAAAACAGGAAATAAGCAGTCATTACATGGAAAACAGGAAATAAGCAGTCATTACATGGAAAACAGGAAATAAGCAGTCATTACATGGAAAACAGGAAATAAGCAGTCATTACATGGAAAACAGGAAATAAGCAGTCATTACATGGAAAACAGGAAATAAGCAGTCAATATGTCGAAAACAGGAAGTAAGCAGTCATTACGTCGAAAACAGGAAATAAGCAGTCATTATGTCGAAAACAGGAAATAAGCAGTCATTATGTCGAAAACAGGAAATAAGCAGTCATTATGTCGAAAACAGGAAATAAGCAGTCATTACATGGAAAACAGGAAGTAAGCAGTCATTACGTAGAAAACAGGAAGTAAGCAGTCATTACGTAGAAAACAGGAAGTAAGCAGTCATTACGTAGAAAACAGGAAGTAAGCAGTCATTACGTAGAAAACAGGAAGTAAGCAGTCATTACGTAGAAAACAGGAAGTAAGCAGTCATTACGTAGAAAACAGGAAGTAAGCAGTCATTACGTAGAAAACAGGAAGTAAGCAGTCATTACGTAGAAAACAGGAAGTAAGCAGTCATTACGTAGAAAACAGGAAATAAGCAGTCATTACATGGAAAACAGGAAATAAGCAGTCATTACATAGAAAGTAGGAAATAAGCAGAAAATTAGCTTGATAAATGAAAATGTTCTCTCTTGCGCTAAGAGGCAGGCCTTTTAAATGTTGTTTCCCTTGGCCCGAGACTTGATTCGTCCAGGTATGCACTGTAAACGTAAAAGCTCCTGGTAGACAATTTGTATCACATTGGAGTTGTGTTCTGATTTTGAAGGGGGTCCCCGGCCCCAAACAGGTTGAAAACCCCTATTCTAGAGGAACTAGGACACCTAGAAAGAAGCCACTGCTGCGGTTGTTGTTGTATTGCAGTCTTAAGAAGCTTTGGCATGAATCACATAATTACACAAGGTAGTAAGGTAGTAAGTTAGTGAGGAGGTGAGGAGGTGAGGTAGTGAGGTAGTAAGGTAGTAAGTTAGTGTGGTAGTACGGTAGTGAGGTAGTGAGGTAGTAAGTTAGTGAGGTAGTGAGGTTAGTGAGGTAGTGAGGTAGTAAGGTAGTGAGGTAGTAAGGTAGTGAGGTAGTAAGGTAGTGAGTTAGTGAGGTAGTGAGTTAGTGAGGTAGTACGGTAGTGAGGTAGTAAGGTAGTGAGGTAGTAAGGTAGTGAGGTAGTGAGGTAGTAAGGTAGTGAGGTAGTAAGGTAGTGAGGTAGTAAGGTAGTATGGTAGTAAGGTAGTATGGTAGTGAGGTAGTATGGTAGTGAGGTATTAAGTTAGTACGGTAGTGAGGTAGTGAGGTAGTAAGGTAGTGAGGTAGTGAGGTAGTGTGGTAGTGCGGTAGTGAGGTAGTAAGGTAGTGAGGTAGTACGGAGGAGACAGTAGATGAGCAGTACTTCTGGTTGAGGAGACAGTAGATGAGCAGTACCTCTGGTTGAGGAGACAGTTGATGAGCAGTACTTCTGGTTGAGGAGACAGTAGATGAGCAGTACCTCTGGTTGAGGAGACAGTAGATGAGCAGTACCTCTGGTTGAGGAGACAGTAGATGAGCAGAACCTCTGCTTGAGGAGACAGTAGATGAGCAGTACCTCTGGTTGAGGAGACAGTAGATGAGCAGTACCTCTTTTTGATGTTGAGGAGACAGTAGATGAGCAGTACCTCTGGTTGAGGAGACAGTAGATGAGCAGTACTTCTGGTGGTGTAGGCCCAAATGGCATCATATTCCCTTTACAGTGCACTAATTTAGACCACAGGGCCCGTAGGGAATAGGGTGCACTACTTTAGACCACAGATCCCATAGGGAATAGGTTGCACTACTTTAGACCAGATCCCTATGGGGTCCCCTATGGGTCCTGTTCAAAAGTAGGGCACTACAAAGGGTAAGATGTGCATTTTGGACGCAATCTGTGTGTGAGTGAATCGTGGCGTTGGTTCTCCCCCTCCTTCTCCTCTTCTCTCCTCCTCCATCCGGCCATCCGTCAACTGATCTCATCAGGCGGTTTATTCAGCCAAGTTAAACAACAATGACCTCCACAGTAGCCCCTCCTCTTCTCATTACCCAGGCATACAGGAGCAGGACACACACCAGAGGGGGGGGGGGGGTGTCAGTGCTGGTTGGCACCTTAAGGCAGAGGGACGGTGTTAAAATAAGGAGAGGGGAAGAGAGGAGAGGAGAGGAGAGGAGAGGAAAGACAGGAGGAGAGGAGAGGAGAGGACAGGAGAGGAAAGACAGGAGGAGAGGAGAGGAGAGGACAGGAGAGGAGAGGACAGGAGAGGAGAGGAGAGGTAAATGTGACTAGGCAAGCATCCCAAATGGCAACCTATTTTTTATATAGAGGACTACTCCAGAGCTTTGGGTCCTGGTCAAGAGTAGTGCACTGTATAGGGAACAATGTGCCATTTGGGACAAATCCAAGAAGAAGCTCTGAATGGGGAGATAATGGCCTCATACATAATACCAGGCAGGGGTCAGAAAGCTATTTCTCCCTCTCACCTACAGCATGGTAAAACCCATTAAAGAGGAAACCTGGGCTAGCTCAAAGGGCAGAGGGCACTCTGGTAAGCATTAGCTCAGCCATTAATATCATATTTGTCCGAGGCCTGACAAATAGCCCCGTGTTTTGTATTTGTTTTCAGGTAAAAGGCTGCAGAAAATGCACCGTTAAAAGCTACGGTGCTGTGCTTTGTGGACACATCTTTCAACATTCATACATAGTATGATGACAACTTGATTTAAGTAAAGGGCATTGTTGAGTGACGAGTAAACATAAACACCTCGAATGGCAAAATTGGTAAACTCCAAGCGGGTGGCCATGTGACTTTTAATGAGGAGTGGCTTCCATCTGGCCACTCTACCATAAAGGCCTGATTGGTGGAGTGCAGCAGAGATTGTTGTCCTTCTGGAAGGTTCTCCCATCTCCACAGAGGAACTTTGGAGCTCTGTCAGACTGACCATCTGGTTCTCAGTCACCTCCCTGACCAAGGCTCTTCTCCCCAGATTGCTCATTTTGGCCGGGTGGCCAGCTCTAGGGAGAGTCTTGGT
Organism: Oncorhynchus gorbuscha; assembly: GCF_021184085.1. NCBI lineage: Eukaryota > Metazoa > Chordata > Actinopteri > Salmoniformes > Salmonidae > Oncorhynchus > Oncorhynchus gorbuscha. The sequence goes on along the minus strand of NC_060179.1, from coordinate 3,239,036 downwards.
GGTTCCAAACTTCTTCCATTTAAGAATGATGGAGGCCACTGTGTTCTTGGGGATCTTCAATGCTGCAGAAATGTTTTGGTAGCCTTCCCCCGATCTGTGCCTCGACACAATCCTGTCTCAGAGCTTTACGGACAATTCCTTGTACCTCATGGCTTGCTTTTTTCTGACATGCTCTGTCAACTGTGGGACCTTATATAGACAGGCATGTGCCTTTCCAAATCATGTCCAATCAATTGAATTTACCACAAGTGGACTCCAATCAAGTTGTTGAAACATCTCAATGATGCTCAATGGAAACAGAATTACCCTGAGCTCAATTTCGAGTCCATCAGCAAAGCATCTGAATGCTTATATAAATGAGGTATTTCTGATTTTTACAGGTTTTTGCATTGTCATTATGGGGTATTATGTGTAGATTGATGAGGGGGGAAAAATGATTTAATCCATTTTAGAATAAGGCTGTAACGCAACAGTGCCTGCAAACAATGATATTTCCCCTTGAGTCATTGTTGTATTTCAGCCTGAATTCAAAATGGAGGAAATATAATTTATTTCTCTCATCCATCTACCTATCTAAGTTACTGTACTAAATTATCTGAGGTAATGTTATGTAGCATTAACAAGCCAGCGGTGCTGTTATGTAGCATTAACAGGCCAGAGGTAATGTTATGTAGCACTAACAAACCAGAGGTAATGCTACGTAGCATTAACAACCCAGAGGTAATGTTATGTAGCATTAACAGGCCAGAGGTAATGTTATGTAGCATGAACAGGCCAGAGGTAATGTTGCGTAGCATTAATAGGCCAGAGGTAATGTTATGTAGCATTAACAGGCCAGAGGTAATGTTATGTAGCATTAACAAGCCAGAGGTAATGTTATGTAGCATTAACAGGCCAGAGGTAATGCTATGTAGCATTAACAAGCCAGAGGTAATGTTATGTAGCATTAACAAGCCAGAGGTAATGTTATGTAGCATTAACAAACCAGCGGTGCTGTTATGTAGCATTAACAAGCCAGCGGTGCTGTTATGTAGCATTAACAAGACAGCGGTGCTGTTATGTAGCATTAACAGGCCAGAGGTAATGCTATGTAGCATTAACAATGCAGGAATGCAACAACTTTCTATAAATGTTACTGGATTGTATTTGAGATGTCAAGTTCTAGTTTTTTGGGTCCTTGGAAGATAATAATATAGACTGTTTGTGTATTGTTACCTATTTAGTGTCGATACGTTTCACTGCCTGTGCCAATATGTAGAGGCTAGTTCTCATGATGAACTGGTAAAAAGCATGAGCAGCGAAACAAACCAGATTACCGGAAAGTAAGCAGACTGTGAAGGAAAGTTAGGTAGAGAAGAAGAACTACCTTTTTTACACTTGTGATTAATATTAATCGATAGAGTTGTGTTATGGGATACATAAACATCATTGTACTCAATATATTTGTACTGGTAAATGTTTTTCAATATGACAACTGTTCAGCCCTGACATTTAATGATCATTTTTTTAACTAGGCAAGAGACGGCCCAGGCTATGTCTACAGGAAGCCCTGACCTAGAGTCTCCAACCCCCTGCTCAGACATGGCCCAGACTGTGTCTACAGGAAGCTCTGACCAAGAGTCTCCAACCCCCTGCTCAGTCATGGCCCAGACTGTGTCTACAGGAAGCCCTGACCTAGAGTCTCCAACCCCTGCTCAGACACGGCCCAGACTGTGTCTACAGGAAGCCCCAACCAAGAGTCTCCAACCCCCTGCTCAGACCAAGGCCCAGACTGTGTCTACAGGAAGCCCTGACCCAGCTCGACCCCCAGCTCCCACACAACCTGACACGGTATGCTCACTAACTGGCTCATCACAACCATCCAACCTGAACAGTAATCGCACAAGGGCTCATCACAACCATCAACTTGCCATTTTCATGTAGTAGTTACGATCTACCTTTATGGTCCCTCATGCGTGAGACTCTCATTGCCCGCTTCGGGAGTAATGTATCTCTATCTAATCATCTCTTCTCATTGTTTCTGTGCAGTCTGCAGATATCAGTCAGAGTCCTCTGAGATTGTTCGCCTGGCTGTAGGGATAATATAATAATAATAATAATAATAATATATGCCATTTAGCAGACGCTTTTATCCAAAGCGACTTACAGTCATGTGTGCATACATTCTACGTATGCTGACGGTCACTCCTGGGAGCAGCAATCTCTTAACACAGTCTCTCATGTCAGCACACATGATGTTCCCTCTCAGGTAATAAAAGTTATTTGAATTGAAACACCCTGCATCCTGTTGGGGTGACATTTTTTCCGGGGGGGGGGGGGGGGGGGGGGGTCCTTGGAAGATAAAACAACGTAATATTAGTCTTGAAAACCCGACCATATGCAAGTCATTTGAGTCTAATTTCAGTGACGCAACTATTTTTGGATAAGGGAAACAAATTGTTCCGAGGTGGGTCCTCTTCAGAAAATACAACTCAACTCTCCCAGCAAATCACGAGGCAAACAATGCCTGAACATCTCGGGTTCGAAACCAAAGTTTGCAGGTAAAACAAGTGCAGTAAGAAATGCACTCATTAAAAATAACCTCTGTGAGCTACATCTTGCTAGCTACAATATTGTATTTTATTCAAGAGGCTAAAGTTGTGATGTAGTTCCTGTATAACAAACTCATGTTCTGACGTAGGCAGTGATGTAGTTCCTTCATACCAAACTGATGTTCTGACGTAGGCAGTGATGTAGTTCCTCCATACCAAACTGATGTTCTGACGTAGGCAGTGATGTAGTTCCTCCATACCAAACTGATGTTCTGACGTAGGCAGTGATGTAGTTCCTCCATACCAAACTGATGTTCTGACATAGGCAGTGATGTAGTTCCTCCATACCAAACTGATGTTCTGACGTAGGCAGTGATGTAGTTCCTCCATACCAAACTGATGTTCTGACGTAGGCAGTGATGTAGTTCCTCCATACCAAACTGATGTTCTCAGGGGGCACATCTTTGGTTTTAAAGTGGGTAACTGCACAGAAAAAGTACACCTTCCATATAATTCATATCATAGGTCTAGTAGTACTGTAGAGCTCATTCTGCTTGAATTCAATATATGTGGGTCACCCCGTCCTGCCCCTAGGGGTCTTACGGCCCTGTAGCGCCCCAACCCAACACACCCAACTCAGCGTTAGGATCTTAGTGAAACATTCATCATTGGTTTCAGGTGTGTTTGGCCAGAGTGACAACAGTACAGCAGACCCACAGGGCCAGGACTGAGCATCCCAGCAGCTAGGGATGACCTAAATAGGTATCTGTCCTGACGTGGGCATGTTTTCAATGTTCTGATGTGGGCCCTGTTTAAAGAGCTGTTTCAATGTTTTCAGTGTTCTGATGTGGGCCCTGTTGATAGGGCTGTTTCAATGTTTTCAGTGTTCTGATGTGGGCCCTATTTAAAAGGGCTGTTCCAATGTTTTCAGTGTTCTGATGTGAGCCCTGTTTAAAAGGGCTGTTCCAATGTTTTCAGTGTTCTGATGTGGGCCCTGTTGATAGGGCTGTTCCAATATTTTCAGTGTTCTGATGTGAGCCCTGTTTAAAAGGGCTGTTGTAAATGTTTTCAAGGCCACATCAGAACTCTGAAAACATTGGAACATAAACTAGTCTCTAAGACATTAACAGTTTTAAAAAAACGTGTCCCGGCTTAATGACAACATAGTTGTAATGACACGTTACATTATCTGATCACTTGGTGAAAATAAAAAAAATACGAGCTAGATTCCCCTTGCGCAGCCAATCTTAATTGCAATCAGACCCCTTCCCAACCTTTCTAGTATTCATGAAGGACTTTGGCAACAGTAGAACATTAATTATCTCGTTGAGTATACAACTGTCCTGAATAGTTTACCTGAACCTGCATGAAATTAACTGTTCTCACACTCTCCCAGCTTGAAAATACATTTGTTACGCGTAAAACCAGTGCATTAATACCCAAATAATATGGTCAGTCAAACCCTGAAAACACTAGCTTACTAGGGATTGTTTCATTATTATTATTATATATGGCTATTATATTCTATTTAGCTGCTATTTAAAAATGTTAATGTATTAAAAAAATATATATATGAAATAGCCTAACAGGTTTATCATTGTAATGTGATGCAAAACAAGAACCAAGGTGCTTTAGGACCATGCGGACGCCTCCGAGCGGAAGGGTAGGCTGTTTTGGAGTGTTTATCAGACTGGATATACATTGATTTTTAATAATAATTATGTCTCCCCCTGGTTTTCTATACTGAGTATTGTCAACCTAGACAGTCTTTCCTGAACATTGTGCATTATACTGCTGCACACAATTTAAACTTAGTCTTAATAAATGTTGCATGCCAAGTTATACCAGAGATAAGGGACTGTTGATATTGCAAACACGCACCTCAATCACCGGTTCGCTAGTATAAAATAAATTGCAAAAAGCTTATTTTTTTTTTGTTGTTGTTCAAATCTTAAAGAAGATGGTGTCTGCTAAAGATGATAAACTGTTTGCATCGACTTACTGTCAGTCCAGTATCCTGACGACCTGCCCCCAGAGCTTCCTGCTTCTTACTCTCTTTCCGTAATGTGTTGAGGCCGGCAATTAAGGAGAATGAGAGGCTCAGTTAAAGATGTTATAGAACTTCTGCATTTGAAGCTCGACTCCCTTCTGCCCAGTTTCCCTGAGGTTCCTACGGCAATAAAGCTGTTCGCTAATTCTTTCAATCTGTTTCTTTCTTCACTTCTTTACAGCCACATTCCCGATGCCCAAGAATCAAACCCTTAGCTTCCTAGTATATATGGAAATGAAAAAAAAAAAAGTTTAGGAATGACTTTTATAGGGTTTTATTAAATTGAAAGAATAAATAATATTAAAAGACCGATGACATGTGCATGGGTCCCCAGGTCATCTGGGCTGCCGGGTGTGTCCGGTATGCCGACGGTTTCAGAGTCTTGTAGGTCACATAGGTGTGAAGGCTGTGTAGCCACCGGCAGTATCTAACATAACCAATTGTTTCCACCCCACTTGATTATATTTGAAGAATATGGAATAGTATTAGAAGGGAGGAATGAATGATGTACAGGTTACCCCAAAACAGGGGTATTGTCTCCTTTGTAGGCTATTTGTCTCAGCTATACCACTCATTTAGGCTACCACTTGTTTACCTTAGAGTCTAGTGGCTAGACAGGTTAGGTAATAAAAATGTAATGTAAAATTGCTGTCTCCAACCCCCCACACCAGCAACTATGCAAGGTCTGTGACAGGTGTTTTGGGGACCGACAGGGACTCGTTATGCTTCTCCACTGACTTACTATCACAACATAATAAGTACGAGGTTACTCCCCAGCTGGCACAGTACAGGCCTATGCAGGTCTGGGGATCCATGCCATATCCTTTCAGTCTCCTGAGGGGGGATAGGTTTTGTCGTGCCCTCTTCACTACATTCTTAGTATGTTTGGACCATGATAGTTTGTTGGTGATGTGGACACCAAGGAACTTGAAAATCTCAACCCCTCCAGTACAGCCACGTAGTGGAGGGGCCCGCCTTTTCCCTTAGTCCACGATCAGCTCCTTTGTCTTTCTCACATTGAGGGAGAGTTTGTTGTCCTGACACCACACTGCCAGTTATCTGTCCTCCTCCCTGTAGAACGTCTCGTCATTGTCATTGTTGTCAGCCAACATAGTGATAGTGTTGGAGTCGTGTTTGGCCATGCAGTCGTGGGTGAATAGGGAATACAGGAGGGGACTAAGTACACACCCGAGGGGCCCCGGTGTTAAGCATTAGCGTGGCAGATGTGTTGTTGCCTACTCTTACCAACTGGGGGCGGCCCGTCAGGAATTCCAGGATCCAGTTGTAGAGAGAGGGGTTTAGTCCCAGTGTCCTTAGCTTAGTGATGAGCTTTGTGGGCACTATAGTGTTGAAAGCTGAGCTGTAGTCAATGAACAGCATTCTCACATAGGTGTTCCTTTTGTCCAGGTAGGAAAGGGCAGTGTGGAGTACGATTGAGATTGCGCCATCTGTGGATCTGTTGGGGCGGTATGCAAAGGTAACCTGCCTAAATGACTAACGATAAGAGTGTCTTCACTGACATTTTACCATGTTGTAGCTGGGCCTTTGATGAAATGATTTTGATGTTCCTCGAACAATCAAGCAGATAAGGTAACCTGCCTAAATGATCTCCACCCCTCTCAAGGTGTCGCCCATCTTCCCCATTACCCCTGTGTATTTATACCTGTGTTCTCTGTTTGCCTGTTGCCAGTTTGTTTTGTTCGTAAAACCTACCCGTGTTTGTTTTCCTCCTGCCTTTTTCTTGTCCTTCCCTGTTTTGACCGTTCTGCCTGTCCTGACCCTGAGACTGCCTGACATTTTTGTACCTTACCCCACCATTCTGGATTACTGCCCCCTGCCTGCCCTGACCCTGAGACTGCCAGCTGTTCTGTATCTTACCCCACCATTCTGGATTACTGCCCCCTGCCTGTCCTGACCCTGAGACTGCCAGCTGTTCTGTACCTTACCCCACCATTCTGGATTACTGCCCCCTGCCTGCCCTGACCCTGAGACTGCCAGCTGTTCTGTATCTTACCCCACCATTCTGGATTACTGCCCCCTGCCTGCCCTGACCCTGAGACTGCCAGCTGTTCTGTACCTTACCCCACCCTCTATTATTATTATATTATTATTATTATATTATTATATTATAATTATTATAATATTATATTATTATTATTATATTATTATATATCTATTATTATTATATTATTATGCCTATATTATTCTATTATATTAATATTAATGTTCTGTATTATTATTTTATATTATTATTATTATATTATTATTATATATTATTATTATTATATTTATTATATTATAATTATTATAATATTATATTATTATTATTATATTATTATATTATATTAATATTAATATTATATTAGTATTATTATTTTATATTATAATTATTATATTATATAATTATTATGTTATTATTATATTATATTATTATTATATAATATTATATTATTATGATTATATTATATTATTATTATATTATTATTATTATTATTATTATTATATTATATTATTATTATTATTGCCCCCTCCTCCTTGAAATGTTGTTTGCCTGCTCCTTTTGTTTAGGTCATACCTCAAACGTGATAGCTTTTGATCCACAGCACCACGTTTGATGATGCTAACCACAGGCATGTTAACGGGACGACTGAAGAGAAGAGCCATGCTACCGCTATGCCAGCTAGCTAACAAAAAACTCTTCTCTCTCTGGATAATATACGAAGTCTGGAGAGGAGACTACCGAGGGCATTAACTTAGTCCTAAAAGGCATTGTATTCCGTTTATAGTGCACTACTCTGTCTGAAATTGCATCCTATTTTCTTTACCAGTGCACTACTTTGTGTAACAAATGGCACCCTATTCCCTATATAGTGCACTACTTTGGTCCAGCTCTTATAGTAGTTTCTCTAGGGAATATGATTCTAGTCCCCAATCCGCTGAGGTCGATGCCTGAATGTGGGTAAGCAGAGTCTAGACCATCAATTATGTTGTGGTGTTCAGAGAACAGCTAGAGGTTAAACCAGAAGACCAGGATTCATTAGCTTGTTCATCAAGCTAATGTAGAACTCACCCAGAGAAATGAATTGTGTCTTTGGCTCCTTCGACTGAGGAAAGATACATCGGGGTGTACAGGAGCACAACCATGAATATACTCACTTACACACACACACACACACACACACACACACACACACACACACACACACACACACACACACACACACACACACACACACACACACACACACACACACACTAACAATAACACATGCAAATCAACACAAACACACACACACACACGCAAACACACACAATAACACACGCACACACAAATCCACACACACACACACAGCCCTGCTGTAGAATCGAAGCCATGCTTCTTACAGTAAGTTCATGTAGAACGCAATCAGTGCACACAGGCTAAGGATGTACAATACACAGTTAAGCAGCGGTAAGACACACTCACTCATATACCCTGGGATATTTCCCTGTGATTCAATGACATTGAACAAGGTTAAAATGAGTTCGCTTCTTGTTGTGCAGTCAAGTGGTGAAGCAATACGCTACTGGAGCAATCAGACTCCACATGCAACTGGCAATACACCGCTGTCAATGGCCACATAATCAGAGCTCCTCGTCTTCAAAACATCCTGCTGGTTGACCGGTGTGTGATTGCCCCGCTATTCATCTGAAGACAGCTGGCGACGGTGAACAGTTTTGATCCAGCAGTCTATTCAGTATATAGTACTTTAGTCTTGAACAGGATTCATAGGGCTCTGGTCTAATGTAGTGCACTATATAGGGAATAGGGCTCTGGTCTAATGTAGTGCACTATATAGGGAATAGGGCTCTGGTCTAATGTAGTGCACTATATAGGGAATAGGGTGCCATAGGACTCTGGTCTAATGTAGTGCACTATATAGGGAATAGGGTTCCATAGGGCTCTGGTCTAAAGTAGTGCACTATATAGGGAATAGGGTTACATAGGGCTCTGCTCTAATGTAGTGCACTATATAGGGAATAGGGCTCTGGTCTAATGTAGTGCTCTATATAGGGAATAGGGGGTCATAGGGCTCTGGTCTAAAGTAGTGCTCTATATATAGGGAATAGGGTTCCATAGGGCTCTAGTCTAAAGTAGTGCACTATATAGGGAATAGGGTTCCATAGGGCTCTGGTCTAATGTAGTGCACTACATAGGGAATAGGGTTCCATAGGGCTCTAGTCTAAAGTAGTGCACTACATAGGGAATAGGGTGCCATAGGGCTCTGGTCTAAAGTAGTGCTTTAGATAGGAAATTAGGTACATGCACTCGTGTTTAGATAATCTGTGAAAACGTATACATGTCATTGTGGTACACTAGAACAGGATAATGACTGGAAACTACACCTGTATAATTACTAAGACCAGGGAGAGAGTAATGGCTGCTTTTTAATTACTGAGAGCAGGTAGAGTGTGATGTTTTATCTTTGTGTATAATTACTGAGAGCCGCAGGAGTTTGATGGTTGGTGTATAATTACTAAGAGCAGGTAGAGTGTGATGTTTGATGTGTGTGCCTTGAATTCTAAATAAATCACAGACAGTGTCACCAGCAAGGCACCATCACACCTCCTCCTCCATGCTTCACGGTGGGAACCACACATGAGGTGATCATCCGTTCACCTTCTGCTTCTCACAAAGACACGGCGGTTGGAACAAACAATCTCATCAGACCAAAGGACAGATTTCCACTGGTCTAATGTCCACTGGTCTAATGTCCACCGGTCTAATGTCCACCGGTCTAATGTCCACCGGTCTAATGTCCACCGGTCTAATGTCCATTGGTCTAATGTCCATTGGTCTAATGTCCATTGGTCTAATGTCCACCGGTCTAATGTCCACCGGTCTAATGTCCACCGGTCTAATGTCCACCGGTCTAATGTCCATTGGTCTAATGTCCATTGGTCTAATGTCCATTGGTCTAATGTCCATTGGTCTAATGTCCATTGGTCTAATGTCCATTGGTCTAATGTCCATTGGTCTAATGTCCATTGGTCTAATGTCCATTGGTCTAATGTCCATTGGTCTAATGTCCATTGCTCGTGTTTCTTTGCCCAAGCAAGTCTCTTCTTCTTATTGGTGTCCTTTAGTAGTGTTTTCTTCACAGTAATTCGACCAAGAAGGCCTGATTCACGCAGTCTCCTCTGAACAGTTGATGTTGAGATGTGTCTGTTACTTGAACTCTGTAAAGCATTTATTTGGGCTAATCTCTGAGGTGCAGTTAACTCTAATGAACTTATCCTCCGCAGCAGAGGTAACTCTGGGTCTTTCCTGTGGTGGTCCTCATGAGAGCCAGTTAACTCTAATGAACTTATCCTCCGCAGCAGAGGTAACTCTGGGTCTTTCCTGTGGTGGTCCTCATGAGAGCCAGTTTCATCATAGTGCTTGATGGTTTTTGTGACTGCACTTGAAGAAACTTTCAAAGTTCTCGAAATATTCTATATTCCGTATTGACTGACTAAATTAATTAATTTAATTTCTCTTTGTTTATTTGAGCTGTTCTTGTCAAAAATCTAAAATATATTTTGATTTGTTTAACACTTTTTTGGGATACTACATGATTCCATTTGTGTTATTTCATAGTTGTGATATCTTCACTGTTATTCTACAATGTAAAAATATAGAAGAACTCAATAAGGAGTAGGTGTGTTCAAACTTTTGACTGGTACAGTATATGAAGTGTAATATTGGGATGCAAATTCAAAATGTAATACATTTCAAGTCTATATCTGACATGGTACAGGTGTCCTTTTTAAGTCCATGTGTGAGGTGTATACCTTGTTTCAAAGTAGATTTGATTAAGACTAACAAGAAACACTCCGTGTGGCCCTGATTTAGCCCACTGTGGTAGAAGGGTAAACACCATGCCTGTCCTCTCCTCCACCCACCCTGCCTCTCCCTCCTCCACCCACCCTGCCTCTCCCTCCTCCACCCACCCTGCCTCCTCCACCCACCCTGCCTCTCCCTCCTCCACCCACCCTGCCTCTCCCTCCTCCACCCACCCTGCCTCTCCCTCCTCCACCCACCCTGCCTCTCCCTCCTCCACCCACCCTGCCTCTCCCTCCTCCACCCACCCTGCCTCTCCCTACTCCACCCACCCTGCCTCTCCCTCCTCCACCCACAATGTCTGTCCTCCCCTCCACCCACCCTGTCTATCCTCTCATCTCCTGTCCTCCACCCACCCACCCACCCATCACCTCTCTTCTCCTTACCAGAATCCTCAGGGGCTCTGTGACCCTCAGCCTGAGATCAACAGCCTCACTAAAAATGCAATCATGCAATAAAATCTATTCCACAACACTATGAGACATTTAGAAAACAATGTCATATTTTCTAGAGAGGGAGGGAGAAAAGGAAGGATGTTTTTAAATAGGTGATGCTTGAGTTAACTCACCGCTAAGTGTAAAACACAGGAGTGATTCCTCCGTTTCACTATGAAGGTTGAGAAGATAGGACAGACTAATGTAAAGCAAATAGAGAAATTACGCTGAGGAGAAACACTGCACCTGGATATTAAAAACCAATTAGAGGAATTAATCTGAGGAGAAACACTGCACCTGGATATTAAAAACCAATTAGCGGAATTAATCTGAGGAGAACCACTGCACCTGGATATTAAAAACCAATTAGAGGAATTAATCTGAGGAGAAACGCTGCACCTGGGAATTAATCTGAGGAGAAACGCTGCACCTGGGAATTAATCTGAGGAGAAACGCTGCACCTGGGAATTAATCTGAGGAGAAACGCTGCACCTGGGAATTAATCTGAGGAGAAACGCTGCACCTGGGAATTAATCTGAGGAGAAACGCTGCACCTGGGAATTAATCTGAGGAGAAACACTGCATCTGGGAATTAATCTGAGGAGAACCACTGCACCTGGGAATTAATCGGAGGAGAACCACTGCACCTGGATATTAAAACCAAGTAAGACCTGCATATCAAGGAGGAGGGTCTGGAACATTAGGGTTATTACTGCAGGGTATTATGGTAATTACTGTAGGGTATTATGGTAATTACTATAGGGTATTATGGTAATTACTATAGGGTATTATGGTAATTACTATAGGGTATTATGGTAATTACTATAGGGTATTATGGTTATTACTATAGGGTATTATGGTTATTACTATAGGGTATTATGGTTATTACTATAGGGTATTATGGTTATTACTATAGGGTATTATGGTTATTACTATAGGGTATTATGGTAATTACTATAGGGTATTATGGTTATTACTATAGGGTATTATGGTTATTACTATAGGGTATTATGGTTATTACTATAGGGTATTATGGTTATTACTATAGGGTATTATGGTTATTACTATAGGGTATTATGGTTATTACTATAGGGTATTATGGTTATTACTATAGGGTATTATGGTTATTACTATAGGGTATTATGGTTATTACTATAGGGTATTATGGTTATTACTATAGGGTATTATGGTTATTACTATAGGGTATTATGGTTATTACTATAGGGTATTATGGTTATTACTATAGGGTATTATGGTTATTACTATAGGGTATTATGGTTATTACTATAGGGTATTATGGTTATTACTATAGGGTATTATGGTTATTACTATAGGGTATTATGGTTATTACTATAGGGTATTATGGTTATTACTATAGGGTATTATGGTTATTACTATAGGGTATTATGGTTATTACTATAGGGTATTATGGTTATTACTATAGGGTATTATGGTTATTACTATAGGGTATTATGGTTATTACTATAGGGTATTATGGTTATTACTATAGGGTATTATGGTTATTACTATAGGGTATTATGGTTATTACTATAGGGTATTATGGTTATTACTATATGGTATTATGGTTATTACTATATGGTATTATGGTTATTACTATATGGTATTATGGTAATTACTATAGGGTATTATGGTAATTAATATAGGTTATTATGGATATTAATATAGGGTTATTACTACAGGGTCATTACTGTAGGGTTACTCAGGTTATTCGGGGTTATTACTATATAGTTATTACTGCATGGTTATTTCTGTAGGGAATTAGGGTTATTTCTCTAGGGCTATTTCTGTAGGGAATTAGGGTTATTACTCTATAGTTATTACTGTAGGGTTATAAAAGGTTATTAAATGGCTATAGGGAATTAGGGTTATTATTTATTATTATTATTCGGGGTTATTACTATATAGTTATTACTGCATGGTTATTTCTGTAGGGAATTAGGGTTATTACTCTAGGGCTATTTCTGTAGGGAATTAGGGTTATTTCTTAGGGTTATTACTCTATGGTTATTAGAGTTGTTACTCTAGGGTTATTAGGGTTATTACTCTAGGGTTACTAGGGTTGTTTCTCTAGGGTTATTAGGGTTATTAGGGTTATTACTGTAGGGTTATTACTCTAGGGTTATTAGGGTTGTTACTCTAGGGTTATTACTGTAGGGTTATTTCTCTAGGGTTATTAGGGTTATTACTCTAGGGTTATTAGGGTTGTTTCTCTAGGGTTATTACTCTAGGGTACTGTAGACAAAGTAGACTGATACAATGATACAACTGATGCGGTGTCATTTCTTCCAACATCTCTAGCAACTGATGTCCGTGCACACACACACACACACACACACACACACACACACACACACACACACACAGAATAGTTCCATTCATCACACAGCTGAGGACGTTACACAGGGTAATGAAATGGAACCCAGGAGCATCACTTTGTTGAGTTATAAAAAAACCAGGGAGAAAAGGAGGCAGGGAGAGAGAGAGGCAGGGACAGAAGGGGGCATGGGGAAAGAGAGAGAGAGAGAATGGAGGCAAGGAGGAAGAGAGTGGGAAAGGGGGGACAGAGGGAGGCAAAGAGAGAGGGACTCGGGGGTGTTGCTAATTTGATATAGAGCAGACCTAACTCACTCTTTTAAATTAATCAAAACAGGAACACTTTGCATTTGGCAAGAAATCTAAAAGGAAATGATATTAACGGAGAAAAATGTCCTCCTGTGTGCTACCTTCATCCCCCCACTAGAATCCCCATACTTTAATGAAGACAGGTTCTCCGTCCTGGAGGGGGAAATCAATCATTTCCAGCCCAGGGACATGTACTAGTCTGTGGAGACCTAAATGCCAGAACCGGACCAGAACCTGACACCCTCAGCACACAGGGGGACAAACACCTACCTGGAGGTGACATCATTCCTTCCCCCATATGCCCCCCTAGGCACAACTACGACAACATAACCAACAATAACAGGTCACAACTCCTGCAGCTCTGTCGGACGCTGGGTATGTACATAGTCAATGGTAGGCTTCTAGGGGACTCCTACGGTAGGTACACCTATAGCTCTGTTACATCCTGGGTATGTACATAGTCAATGGTAGGCTTCGAGGGGATTCCTATGGTAGGTACACCTATAGCTCATCTCTTGGCAGTAGTACTGTAGACTACTACCTCAAGCCTCTCAGAGTCTCTCAGAGCGTTCACAGTCAGCCCACTGACATCCCTATCAGACCACAGCAAAATCACAGTCTACTTGAACAGAGCAATACTCAGTCGTGAGGCATCAAAGACAAACGAACTGAATTAAGAATATTAAAGAAATGCTATAGCTGGAAGGAAAGTAGTGTGGACACCAATAAAAAACAATTAGTCAACAACAAATGCCTTTTAGACACCTTCCTGGACAAAACGTTCCACTGTAAGAGTGTGAACTTGGCAGTAGAACACATATTTAACCAGTAGAAAACGTAAACAGTATATTTGACCTCTCAGCTTCCCTCAAATCTACACATTTCAAACAGAAAATGAACAACAATGACAAACGGTTTGATGAAGAATGCAAAAACCTAAGAAAGAAATTGAGAAACCTGTCCAACCAAAAACACAGAGACCCGGAAAACCTGACGCCTTCACTATGGTGAATCACTAAAACAATACAGAAATACGGAAAAAGGAACAGCACGTCAGAAATAAGTTCAATGTAATTAAAGAATCCATAGAATCTAACCACTGTGGAAATTGGACACTCAACAAACACCACAAAGAATTCTGTCCAAAATGGAGATTCATCGTTTTGTCCCTGTAATTAAAGAACAAACAGAAAAAACATATATGATCAAATACAAATCTTAGAATCAACTATTAAAGACTACCAGAACCCACTGGACCAGAACCCACTGGATTCTCCAATTACATGGAATGAGCTACAGGACAAAATACGAAACCCTCCAACCCAGAAAGGCCTGTGGTGCTGATGGTTTCCGAAATGAATTGATAAAATATACACACAAGAAATGCCAATTGGCTATACTTAAACTCTTTAACATCATCCTTAGCTCTGGCATCTTCCCCAATATTTGGAGCCCAGGACTGATCACCCGATCCACAAAAGTGGATACAAATTTGACCTTAATAATTACCGTGGGATATGCATCAACAGCAACCTTTGGGAAAATCCTCTGCATTATCATTATCAGCAGACCTGTACATTTCCTCAATGAAAACAATGTACTGAGCAAATGTCAAATTGTTTTTTTACCAAATTACCATACAACAGACCACGTATTCACGCTGCACAGCCTAATGGACAAACAAACAAACCAAAACAAAGGCAAAGTCTTCTCATGCTTTGTTGATTTCAAAAAAGCCTTTGACTCAATTTGGCATGATGTTCTGCTATACAAATTGATGGAAAGTGGTGTTGGGGGTAAAATACGACATTATAACATCCATGAACACAAACAACAAGTGTGGGTTCAAATTGGCAAAAAACACAGCGCCGTGGGGTGAGAAAAGGATGCAGCTTGAGCCCCATATCAACAAATTGGCGAGGGCACTAGAACAGTCTGCATCACCCGGCCTCACCCTACTATAATCTGAAGTTGTCACGGCTTTCTTCTATCTTCCTCTGACGAAGACGTGTAGCAAGGATCGGACCAAAATGCAGCGTGGTGGTTACTCTTGTTCTTTAATGAAAAAATGAACTATACATGAAATAACCAAATATACAAAACAACAAACGGAATGTGAAAACCTAAACAGTCCTATCTGGTGACTACAAACACAGAGACAGAGACAAACACAGTGAAACCCAGGCTACCTAAATATGGTTCCCAATCAGAGACAACTAATGACACCTGCCTCTGATTGAGAACCATACTAGGCCGAAACATAGAAATACCCAAAACATAGAAAAACAAACAGACTGCCCACCCAACTCACGCCCTGACCATACTAAATAATGACAAAACAAAAGGAAATACAGGTCAGAACGTGACGGAAGTCAAATGTCTACTGTTTGCTGATGATCTGGTGCTTCTGTCCCCAACCAATGATAGTCTACAGCAGCACCTAGATCTTCTGCACAGATTCTGTCAGACCTGGACCCTGACAGGAAATCTCAGTAAGACAAAAATAATGGTGTTCCAAAAAAGGTCCAGTCACCAGGACCACAAACACAAATTCTATCCAGACACAGTTGCGCTAGAGCACACAACAAACTCTACCTCGGCCTAAACATCAGCGCCACAGGAAACTTCTACAAAGCTGATCTGAGAGACAAGGCAAGAAGGGCCTTCTATGCCATCAAAAGGAACTTCAAATTCAACATAATAATAATAATAATAATAATATATAATATATGCCATTTAGCAGACGCTTTTATCCAAAGCGACTTACAGTCATGTGTGCATACATTCTACGTACAAATTAGGATCTGGCTAAAAATATTTGAATCTGTTTTAGAACCCATTGCCCTTCATGGTTGTTAGGTCTGGGGTCCTGCTCATCAACCAAGAAATCATAAAATGGCACAAACACCAAAATTGAGACTGCATGCAGAATTCTGCAAAAAATATCTAACCAACGTAAAACACCAAACAATGTATGCAGAGCAGAATTAGGGCAATACCTGCTAATTATCAAAATCCAGAGTAGAGAGGTTAAATTCTACAACCACCTAAAGAACCGATTCCCAAACATTCCATAACAAAGCCATCACCTACAGAGAGATGAACCTGGAGAAGAGTCCCCTAAGCAAGCTGGTCCTGGGGCTCTGTTCTCAAACACAAACACACAGAGCCCCAGGACAGAAACACAATTATACCCAACCAAATCTGGAGAAAACAAAAAATATATATTACTTGACAGAATGGAAAGAAAAAAAACAAAATAACAGAGTAAACTAGAATGCTACTTGGCTTAAACTAGAATGCTACTTGGCTTAAACTAGAATGCTACTTGGCTTAAACTAGAATGCTACTTGGCTTAAACTAGAATGCTACTTGGCTTAAACTAGAATGCTACTTGGCTTAAACTAGAATGCTACTTGGCTTAAACTAGAATGCTACTTGGCCCTAAACACAGAGTAGAGAGGGGTAGAATACCTGACATTTGCCAAATGTATGACCATATTAGAGACACATATTTCCCTCAGATTACACAGATCCACAAAGAATTAAAAATTTAAAACATTTTGATAAACTCCCATATCTATTGGGTGAAATACGGCACAGCAGCAAGATTTGTGACCTGTTATCGCAAGAAAAAGGGCAACCAGTGAAGAACAAACGTGATTTTTAAATACAACCCATATTTATGTTAATTTATTTCCCTTTTGTACTTTCAATATTTGCACATCGGTGGGCGAGAGAGAGAGAGAGAGTCGGCGTGGGGCGCGGGGGGGGGGAGAGGGGCAGGGATAGAGAGAGAGTTAACTCGGTCAGTGTGTTGTGAAGAGCTGTCATGTTTACCCATTGTTTGTTTCTCCACACTTCCTCTTCCTGTGAAGGGATTAGTGTTCCAACCGCACAGCCATTTAAAGCTTGAGATGCATCAACAAGAATCCAATACAGTTTGAAACGGGAACGGGCTTTATAACTCCGGGGTAAAAATGTAATCTCTTTACGTAACGCTAGTCCGTAGGTGTTGCAACAGAAAACTTCAAACAGGGTAGCACATTAACATTTCATTGAGAGTGTGTGTGATGTCAGGTGAAACTTTCGGTACCGATGAGTGTGTAGAGAAGCTTAAAACCCTGTGAAGAGGATAGGTAAAAAAAAATATTCTAATCTAACGTTCAGCGCTCCACACATAGAGCATAGTACTGTAGATAATTTAGAAAATCCACTCTGGGAACAGAATGGCAAAAGAGATTAAGATGCTCGTGCCTCCGCGGATATCTAATTACCATAATAAAATGAAATATTTCCGTCTGTTTAAGCTAGAGATCCTCTCTTGAAAGGTGGACGAGTTACAGCTGTGTTTGTCAGACCATGAGACATCCCGATAATCGGTCTGTAGCATCCAAACGTAGCATCCAAACGTAGCATCCAAACGTAGCATCCCAAACGTAGCATCCCAAACGGTTTGACGAGAGCCTCACGAACATGATGGTGTTCACCATTTTGCTCTAAGACCCCCCCCCCCTCCCCAGACTCTCAGGAACATGTCAGCTGTTGTCCTCTAGGACACCCCCACAGGCCTCACAGGACTTGTCTGAAGGTCCCCGGCTACCAAATGAATGGAAGTGTACAGTATCGTATATATAGAATTATTTTAGTGAGCGTTTTTGTTGGTTATATACAATGTTTCAATCATTTTTACTATCCATTTCTAATTATATTATTCAATGTGTTTCTAATAGCGGAAATTTCTAATTCAATATTTCATCAAATATTTTGTTTCTATATTATTATTTTTTTAACTAAAATTATAAACCCAATTGCTAAATGATACTTGGTATGAGCATCTTAAAACAACCCCCCCCTCTCTCTCTCTAGCATAGAAGAATACATGACCACATACGGTTTCACTAGATGTTACCGAAGTCACATCTACAGTCCTGTCACTTTACTTACCGAAGTCACATCTACAGTCCTGTCACTTTACTTACCGAAGTCACATCTACAGTCCTGTCACTTTACTTACCGAAGTCACATCTACAGTCCTGTCACTTTACTTACCGAAGTCACATCTACAGTCCTGTCACTTTACTTACCGAAGTCACATCTACAGTCCTGTCACTTTACTTACCGAAGTCACATCTACAGTCCTGTCACTTTACTTACCGAAGTCACATCTACAGTCCTGTCACTTTACTTACCGAAGTCACATCTACAGTCCTGTCACTTTACTTACCGAAGTCACATCTACAGTCCTGTCACTTTACTTACCGAAGTCACATCTACAGTCCTGTCACTTTACTTACCGAAGTCACATCTACAGTCCTGTCACTTTACTTACCGAAGTCACATCTACAGTCCTGTCACTTTACTTACCGAAGTCACATCTACAGTCCTGTCACTTTAGTCACATCTACAGTCCTGTCACTTTAAGTCACATCTACAGTCCTGTCACTTTACTTACCGAAGTCACATCTACAGTCCTGTCACTTTACTTACCGAAGTCACATCTACAGTCCTGCCACTTTACTTACCGAAGTCACATCTACAGTCCTGTCACTTTACTTACCGAAGTCACATCTACAGTCCTGTCACTTTACCGAAGTCACATCTACAAGTCACATCTACAGTCCTGTCACTTTACTTACCGAAGTCACATCTACAGTCCTGTCACAGTCCTTACTTACCGAAGTCACATCTCAGTCCATCTAGTCACATCAGTCCTGTCACTTTACTTACCGAAGTCACATCTACAGTCCTGTCACTTTACTTACCGAAGTCACATCTACAGTCCTGTCACTTTACTTACCGAAGTCACATCTACAGTCCTGTCACTTTACTTACCGAAGTCACATCTACAGTCCTGTCACTTTACTTACCGAAGTCACATCTACAGTCCTGTCACTTTACTTACCGAAGTCACATCTACAGTCCTGTCACTTTACTTACCGAAGTCACATCTACAGTCCTGTAACTTTACTTACCGAAGTCACATCTACAGTCCTGTAACTTTACTTTATTGTAAATGTGTTTACAAGTGAAAAAAACAAAAGCAAAACATTGACAAAAAAACAACTAAGCGAATTAAACAAAATTAAAGACAAAAACAAATATCCTGGATAAATCCCTGCGCCGCTTCCTGTGTGAGATACGATTGTACACTATGGATGTTGTAGACCATGAACCTGTAGGAGCAAGTGTCAACGGCAGTAGCTAGATCTAGGAGGATGAGAACAGAGGAGAGAGAGTCAGCTATGGCAGTGTGGAGAGACTCTGTGACACAGAGGAGAGAGAGTCAGCTATGGCAGTGTGGAGAGACTCTGTGACACAGAGGAGAGAGAGTCAGCTATGGCAGTGTGGAGAGACTCTGTGACACAGAGGAGAGAGAGTCAGCTATGGCAGTGTGGAGAGACTCTGTGACACAGAGGAGAGAGAGTCAGCTATGGCAGTGTGGAGAGACTGACACAGAGGAGAGAGAGTCAGCTATGGCAGTGTGGAGAGACTGACACAGAGGAGAGAGAGTCAGCTATGGCAGTGTGGAGAGACTCTGTGACACAGTCAGCTATGGCAGTGTGGAGAGACTGACACAGAGGAGAGAGAGTCAGCTATGGCAGTGTGGAGAGACTGACACAGAGGAGAGAGAGTCAGCTATGGCAGTGTGGAGAGACTGACACAGAGGAGAGAGAGTCAGCTATGGCAGTGTGGAGAGACTGACACAGAGGAGAGAGAGTCAGCTATGGCAGTGTGGAGAGACTGACACAGAGGAGAGAGAGTCAGCTATGGCAGTGTGGAGAGACTGACACAGAGTAGAGCAGTCTCGGTTGAGTGACCCGTCTTGAAGCCTGACTGGTTAGGGTGAAGAAGATCATTCTGACAGAGACAGCAAGACAGTTGGTCAGAGACAGCATAATCAAGTGTTTTCGATAGAAAAAAAGAAGGGATACTGGTCTGTCGTTTTTGAAGTCAGAAGAGTCGAGATTTTGGTTTCTTGATGAGGAGAAGCGACTCGGGCCACTTTGAAGTCAGAGGGGATGCAGCCAGTGTTCAGGAATGAGCTTGATAGGAGAAGTGAGAGAAGGTCTACAGAGATGGTCTGGAAACAGGAGGAAGGAAGGGAGAGAGAGAGAGAGAGAGAGAGAGAGAGAGAGAGAGAGAGAGAGAGAGGAGAGAGAAGTTGTGTGTGAGTGGGACCAGTGGATAGGCTGAGTGAAATGAGGAGCGGATGTCGCCAACCTTATTTTCAAAGTGGTCGACAAAGTCATCCGCACAGTGGGTGGGTGGGTGGGGGAGATTAAGCAGGGAGACCCACAGTGGGTGGGTGGGGGGGGGGATTAAGGAGGGAGATGGAAAAGAGGTTTAGAAGCGTGAAACTTTATTTAGAGAGATTATATTTTATATTTAGAGAGGAAGAGAAGGTAGAGGAGGAGGAGTGAAATGATTATAGGTCCATCAGTCGTTTTCCTAAATGTTTGCTCAGCTGCACACAGCCCTGTTCTGTAAGCTCACTGTGATTCAATCAGCCACAGAGCAGGAGGGGAGGAAAGGGGACAGGGGAGTGCTGAGCCGGCTGGGAGGAAAGGGGACAGGGGAGTGCTGAGCCGGCTGGGAGGAAAGGGGACAGGGGAGTGCTGAGCCGGCTGGGAGGAAAGGGGACACAGGAGGGAGAAGGATTTACCAGAAGGAAAGAAGTAGAGAGAGTAGTGGGAGTGAGAGAGAGAGAGAGAGAGAGAGAGAGAGCAAATATTGCAAAGTGGCATGACCATCTGGGTCGGGGTTGAGTGGTTAGTGTTGGAGGAAAGGGAAACTCAGTATCAGACCTGATTTCAGTGAGATTAGTAGACAAAAAGCCTCCAGTAAAGTTGAGGTCCAGCATATTGTACCCCATGTATATAGCCTTGTTATTGTTATGTCATTTTCTTGTGTTACTTTTAATTTATTTTTTTGTTTAGTTTATTTAGGAAATATTTTCTAAACTCTATTTCTTGAACTGCATTGTTGGTTAATGGCTTGTAAGTCAGCATTTCACTGTAAGGTCTACTACACCGGTTGTATTCAGCATTTCACTGTGAGGTCTACTACACCTGTTGTATTCAGCATTTCACTGTGAGGTCTATTACACCTGTTGTATTCAGCATTTCACTGTAAGGTCTACTACACCTGTTGTATTCAGCATTTCACTGTAAGGTCTACTACACCTGTTGTATTCAGCATTTCACTGTGAGGTCTACTACACCTGTTGTATTCGGTATTTCACTGTGAGGTCTACTACACCTGTTGTATTCAGCATTTCACTGTGAGGTCTACTACACCTGTTGTATTCAGCATTTCACTGTGAGGTCTACTACACCTGTTGTATTCAGCATTTCACTGTGAGGTCTACTACACCTGTTGTATTCAGCATTTCACTGTGAGGTCTACTACACCTGTTGTATTCGGTATTTCACTGTAAGGTCTACTACACCGTGTTGTATTCAGCATTTCACTGTAAGGTCTACTACACCAGTTGTATTCGGCGCATGTGACAAATACAATTTCATTTGACTTGATTTAGATCTGAAAACTGAACGTGGGTCCACGTGAAGTAGCGATGATAGCCTTCACAGTCATGACTCATGACTATTCTACAAGACAATAAAACATTGGATCTTTAAAACAACGGATCTTTAAAACAACGGATCTTCTGTAGCTCAGTTGGTAGAGCATGGCGCTTGTAACGCCAGGGTAGTGGGTTCGATCCCCGGGACCACCCATACATAGAATGTATGCACACATGACTGTAAGTCGCTTTGGATAAAAGCGTCTGCTAAATGGCATATATTATTATATAAAACAACGGATCTTTAAAACAACGGATCTTTAAAACAACGAATCTTTAAAACAACGAATCTTTAAAACAACGAATCTTTAAAACAATGGATAGTGAGAAATTCTTAGTTTCGTCATTGTTTAACTAGTGTTTTTTTAATTTGAGGGTGCAGTATTTATGAAGTTTGGCAATGATTCCATAAACTAGCGTAGTTCAGATAGAGATGGTAATGGAAAAGCGAGGTAATGAGCTTGGGCACACATGCACTAGGCTAATTCAGGAGACAGATTGTAGCTTTTATACCCCAAACAGTTTGATTACACTATTCAGAGACTGGAATTAAGACAACAGGTGACTTTCCGAAAGTTTTCAGACCCCTTGACTTTGTCCACATTTTGTTTTACATCCTGAATTTAAAATGGATTCAATGTAAACATTTTTTCACCCACAGGCCTACACACAATACCCATACTGCCAAATGTCAATGATGTTCATCTGCAATTTTACAGATTAATTAAAAACGTTGTATTCAATGACAAGCCTAGTTCAGTTCAGAAGTAAATATGTGCTTAACAAGTCACATAATAAGTTGCATGGACTCACTTTGTTTGCAATAATCGTGTTAAACGTGATTTTCTCTGTACAGTTAGTTTCCTGTCAGGTCACTCGTTTGAGCAGGAAGTTTCAAACTCAGATTCAAACACAAAGACCAGGGAGGTTTCCCAATGCCTCAAAGAAGGGAATTGATTAGTAGATTGCTTATTTTATCAGACATTGAATAACCCTTTGTGCCTGGTGATTATTATTATTATTATTATTAATTATTATTATTATTAACTACACTTTGGATGGTGTATCAATACACTCAGTCACTATAAAGATACAGGTGTCCTTCCTAACTCAGTTGCTTTAAAGGAAGGAAACTGCTCAGTGATTATCACTATCAGGCAAATGGGGACTTTAAGACATTTGCAGAGTTTAAAAACGATGTCCGCACCATGACCTAAATCTAATTTAATAATAACAATCTAATATAATACACAAATATATATACAAATCCCTCAGTTTCAGAGTATTCAGACTCATTTACATTTTCCACATTTCGTTATCAAATCAAATTTATTTATATAGCCCTTCGTACATCAGCTGATATCTCAAAGTGCTGTATCGCATTATTCTAAAATTAATAAAATTGGCAGTTGTTTTCTCATCAAACTACACACAATGCAACATAATAACTAAAATGGGTTTCTAGAAAATGTTGCAAATTTCTAAAATATATGTATGGTAAAAAAATACATTTACATAAGTATTCAGACCATTAGCACTTTGTTGAAGCACCTTTAGCAGCGATTACAGCCTCGAGTCTTCTTGGGTATGACGCTACAATCTTGTCATTCTTCTCTGCAGATCCTCTCAAGCTCTGTCAGGTTGGATGGGGAGCGTTTTCAGGTCTCTCCAGAGATTAGATCGGGTTCAAGTCTGGGCTCTGGCTGGTCCACTCAAGGACATTCAGAGACTTGTCCTGAAGCAACTCCTGCTTGTGTTGGCTGTGTGCTTAGTGCCGTTGTTCTGAGTGGCTTCTGTCTGGTCACTCAACGAAAAAAAAGATGTTTCAAGTAGCCACCCTTTGCCTTGATGATAGCTTTGCACACTCTTGGCATTCTCTCAACCAGCTTCATGAGGTAGTCACCTGGAATGCATTTCAATTAACAGGCATTCTCTCAACCAGCTTCACTTGGAAAGCTTTTCCTTCACTCTGCGATCCAACTCATCTCAAACCATCTCAATTGTGCTGTGGGTTGAGGTCGGGGGATTGTGGATGCCCGGTCATCTGATGCAGCACTCAATCACTCTCATTCTTGGTCAAATAGCCCTGACACAGCCTGGAGGTGTGTTGGGTAATTGTCCTGTTGAAAAACAAATGATAGTTCCACTAAGCACAACCCAGATGGGATGGCGTATCGCTGCAAAATGTTGTTGTAGACATGCTAATTAAGTGTACCTTGAATTCTAAATAAATCACTAACAGTGTCAACCCGCAAAGCTCCCCCACACCATCACACCTCCTCCTCCATGCGTCACGTTGGGAACCACACCTGCGGAGATCATCCTTGTCTCAATGACACGGCGGGTGGAACCAAAAATCTCCAATTTGGACTCCAGACCTAAGGACACATTTCCACCGGTCTAATGTCCATTGCTCATGTTTCTTGACCCAAGCAAGTCTCTTCTTATTATTTGTGTCCTTCAGTAGTGGTTTCTTTGCAGCAATTCAACCATGAAAGCCTGATTCACACAGTCTCATCTGAACCCATACGTAGAATGTATGCACACATGACTGTAAGTCGCTTTGGATAAAAGCGTCCGCTAAATGGCATATATTATTATTATTATTATTAACAGTTGATGTTGAGATATGTCTGTTATTTGAACTCAGTGAAGCATTTATTTGGGCTGCAATTTCTGAGTCTGGTAGCTCTAATGAACTTATCCTCTGCACCAGAGGTAACTCTGGGTCTTCCTTTCCTGTAGCGGTCCTCATGATAGCAAGTTTCATCATCGCGCTTGATGGTTTTTGCAACTGCACTTGAAGTACTTGAAATGTTCCATATTGATATTACTTAAAGTAATGATGGACTGTCAGTTGTCTTTGAGCTGTTCTTGCCATGATATGGACTTGGTCTTTTACCTAATAGGGCTATCTTATGTATACCACAACTTCCTTGTCACAACACAACTGATTGGCTAAAAAGCAAAATGTACTTTAAAGAAGGCATTCCAGGTGACTACCTCATGAAGCTGGTTGAGAGAATGCCAAGTGTGCAATGCTGTCAACAAGGCAAAGGGTGGATACTTTGAAGAAGCTCCAATATAAAATACATTTTGATTTGTTGAACATGATTCCATATATGTATTATTTCATAGCGGCAGCTAGGGTAGCCTAGTGGTTAGAGTGTAGAGGTGGCAGCGTAGCCTAGTGGTTAGAGTGTAGAGGAGGCAGGTAGCCTAGTGGTTAGAGTGTAGAGGAGGCAGGTAGCCTAGTGGTTAGAGTGTAGAGGTGGCAGGTAGCCTAGTGGTTAGAGTGTAGAGGTGGCAGGGTAGCCTAGTGGTTAGAGTGTAGAGGTGGCAGCGTAGCCTAGTGGTTAGAGTGTAGAGGAGGCAGGTAGCCTAGTGGTTAGAGTGTAGAGGAGGCAGGTAGCCTAGTGGTTAGAGTGTAGAGGTGGCAGGGTAGCCTAGTGGTTAGAGTGTAGAGGTGGCAGCGTAGCCTAGTGGTTAGAGTGTAGAGGCGGCAGGGTAGCCTAGTGGTTAGAGTGTAGAGGAGGCAGGGTAGCCTAGTGGTTAGAGTGTAGAGGCAGCAGGGTAGCCTAGTGGTTAGAGTGTAGAGGCGGCAGGGTAGCCTAGTGGTTAGAGTGTAGAGGCGGCAGGGTAGCCTAGTGGTTAGAGTGTAGAGGTGGCAGGGTAGCCTAGTGGTTAGAGTGTAGAGGAGGCAGGGTAGCCTAGTGGTTAGAGTGTAGAGGTGGCAGGGTAGCCTAGGGGTTAGAGTGTAGAGGTGGCAGCGTAGCCTAGGGGTTAGAGTGTAGAGGTGGCAGGGTAGCCTAGTGGTTAGAGTGTAGAGGTGGCAGGGTAGCCTAGTGGTTAGAGTGTAGAGGTGGCAGGGTAGCCTAGTGGTTAGAGTGTAGAGGAGGCAGGGTAGCCTAGTGGTTAGAGTGTAGAGGTGGCAGGGTAGCCTAGGGGTTAGAGTGTAGAGGTGGCAGCGTAGCCTAGGGGTTAGAGTGTAGAGGTGGCAGCGTAGCCTAGTGGTTAGAGTGTAGAGGTGGCAGCGTAGCCTAGTGGTTAGAGTGTAGAGGAGGCAGGTAGCCTAGTGGTTAGAGTGTAGAGGTGGCAGCGTAGCCTAGTGGTTAGAGTGTAGAGGTGGCAGCGTAGCCTAGTGGTTAGAGTGTAGAGGTGGCAGCGTAGCCTAGTGGTTAGAGTGTAGAGGAGGCAGGTAGCCTAGTGGTTAGAGTGTAGAGGTGGCAGCGTAGCCTAGTGGTTAGAGTGTAGAGGTGGCAGCGTAGCCTAGTGGTTAGAGCGTTGGACTAGTAACCGGAAGGTTGCGAGTTCAAACCCCCGAGCTGACAAGGTACAAATCTGTCGTTCTGACCCTGAACAGGCAGTTAACCCACTGTTCCCAGGCAGTCATTGAAAATAAGAATATGTTCTTAACTGACTTGCCTGGTAAAATTAAAAAATAGTTTTGATGTCTTCACTATTATTCTGCAATGTAGAAAATAGTAAAAATAATGAAAAACCCTTGAACAAGTACGTTTGTCCAACTCTCTCATATATATATATATATATATATCAATTAAGACAAATGTAGTGCACTATATATACACGAAATAGAATGCCATTTATGACCCAGCTGTCTCAGAGCTTTCTCTCTCCACAGACCGCTAACCTTATCCCGAACTCTGAACTTAACCCTAATCCTAACCTTAACCCAAACCCTGAATTTAACCCTAATCCTAACCTTAACCCAAACCCTGAATTTAACCCTAATCCTAACCTTAACCCAAACCCTGAACTTAACCCTAAACCTAATCCTAACCCTATCCCAAACCCTGAACTTAACCCTAACCCTAAACCAAACCCTAACCTTATCCCGAACCCTGAATTTAAACCTAACCCTAACCCTGAATTTCTCTCTCCACAGACCGCCGCTGTAAAGGGCATCCGTTTTATCATCACTGACAACACTGTGGTGTCTGTTACCACACAGCCTATTGACCCAGACTTTACTGTGGTGTCTGTTACCACACAGCCTAATGACCCGGACTTCACTGTGGTGTCTGTTACCACACAGCCTAATGACCCGGGATTTACTGTGGTGTCAATTTACACACAGCCTCATGACCCGGGATTTACTGTGGTGTCTGCTCCCAGACAAACTAAACAACTTATTCGCTCGCTTTGAGGACAATACAGTGTCAATGTCAGCTACCTAAACCTGCGGGCTCTCCTTCACTGCAGCCAACGTGAGTAAAACTTTTAAACGTGTTAACCCTCGCAAGGCTGCCGGCCCAGACGGCATCCCCAGCCGCGTCCTCAGAGCATGTTCAGACCAGCTGGCTGGTGTGTTTATGGACATGTTCAATCTCTACCTATCCCAGTCTGCTGTTCCCACATGCTTCAAGAGAGCCACCATTGTTCCTGTCAGAAGTTTACATGCACTAAATTGACTGTGCTTTTAAACAGCTTGTAAAATTCCAGAAAATGATGTCATGGCTTTAGAAGCTTCTGTTAATCTAATTTACATAATTTGAGTCAATTGGATGTGTACCTGTGGATGTATTTCAAGGCCTACATTCAAACTCTGTGCCTTTTTGCTTGACATCATGGGAAAATCAAAAGAAATCAGCCAAAACCTCCACAAGTCTGGTTCATCCATGCGAGAAATGTCCAAACACCTGAAGTGTTCATCTGTACAAACAATAGTACTCAAGTATAAACACCATGGGAACACGCAGCCGTCATACCGCTCAGGAAGAAGACGCCTTCTGTCTCCTAGAGATGAACGTACTTTGGTTTCGAAAAGTGCAAGTCAATCCCAGATGCTGGAGGAAACAGGTACAAAAGTATCTATATCCACAGTAAAACGAGTCCTATATCGACATAACCTGAATGACCACTCAGCAAGGAAGAAGCCACTCCTCCAAAACTGCCATAAAAAAGCCAGACTACGGTTTACAACTGCACATGGGGACAAAGATCATACTTTTTGGAGAAATGTCCTCTGGTCTGATGAAACGAAAATAGAACTGACCATCGTTATGTTTGGAGGAAAAGGTGGGAGGCTTGCAAGCCGAAGAACACCATCCCAACCGTGAAGCACGGGGGTGGCAGCATCGTGTTGTGGGGGTGATTTGCTGCAGGAGGGACTGGTGCACTTCACAAAATAGATGGCTTCATGAGGATTGGAAATTATGTGGATATATTGAATCAAAATCTCAAGACATCAGTCAGGAAGTTAAAGCTTGGTCGCAAATGGGTCTTCCAAATGGACAATGAACCCAAAGATACTTACAAAGTTGTGGCTAAATGGCTTAAGGACAACAAAGTCAAGGTTTTTTAGTGACCATCACAAAGCCCTGACCTCAACCCTATAGAACATATGGGGGCAGAACTGAAAAAGCATGCGCGAGCAGGGAGGCCTTACAAACCTGACTCAGTTACACCAGCTCTGTCAGGAGGATTGGGTCAAAATTCACCCAATTTATTGTGGGAAGCTTGTGGAAGGCTACCTGAAACATTTGACCCAAGTTAAACAATATAAAGGCAATGCTACCAAATACTAATTGAGTGTATGTAAACTTTTGACCGACTGGGAATGTGATGAAAGAAATAAAAACTGAAATAAATCATTCTCTCTACTATTATTCTGATATTTCACATTCTTAAAATAAAGTGGTGATCCTAACCGAACTAAGACAGGGAATTTTTGCTAGGATTAAATGTCAGGAATTGTGAAAAACTGAGTTTAAATGTATTTGGCTAAGGTAAACTTCCGACTTCAACTGTATGCCGTATAAAGGCATGGCGTTACTATGCCGTATAAAGGCATGGCGTTACTATGCCGTATAAAGGCATGGCGTTACTATGCCGTATAAAGGCATGGCGTTACTATGCCGTATAAAGGAATGTTACTATTATGTATAAAGGCATGGCATTATTATGTATAAAGGCATGGCATTATTATGTATAAAGGCATGGCATTATTATGTATAAAGGCATGGCATTATTATGTATAAAGGCATGGCATTATTATGTATAAAGGCATGGCATTATTATGTATAAAGGCATGGCATTATTATGTATAAAGGCATGGCATTATTATGTATAAAGGCATGGCATTATTATGTATGCATTCAAATATAACATCCTTATTCTCAAGACTGTGAGGTTAATTAATGTTTCAGGGACCATTTACATTTTCATAATTGATTGAATCACTTTTGGTAGGTCCTGTTGCTGTTATTTTAGTGATTGAATTCTGTCCTCTGTCTGACTGAATGCATCACCCTCAAGGTAATTAAATTATTTTATCACTCTTATTAAATTATACCCCACTACACTTAGTGTGGGCAAGCCAATTCCACTGTCCGGGACCCCATTAAATGGGAGTTGAATGTGAAGTTGGTTAATCATTTTTTTGCAACTATCAATGATGTGTCCTCCGTATATATATACACTATGGGAAACATCCTTTTCAGCAAGCAGGTCTCATTTCAATTGTTTCGTTTCTCACTTCACTGTTAGAAACCAGAATGCTTGAAATTTAAAGCAGCCGAGTAATTACTTTTAAACCCCTCTACAGTTCGGCGTGCAGCTTTCCGGCGGTTCCGTGTACCAACTCTACAGTAGCTTCGGTCGATTTGACGCCGTGTCAGTTTCAATCACAGTTACTTTATAGACTCTCCACCTCCCGCTGAGCAGAAATATGATTTCCCCACAAGCTGGAATTCATATTAGCATTACAAAAATCCAATGTGATAATCACAAAATGCAATGAAAAGGAGAAGAGAGAGAAATGGGTCATATCAAACCACGGACGTTTCTCTCTCTTTTAATCTACACAGAGGGAAAAGGACTTGCTTTGTTGTTTTTGCGGGGGATGTTATTTTGTTGCTGTGTATTGTTGACAGTCTTTGAATAACCCTAATTCAAGCTGTGTCAAAAAAAGAAAAAGAAATATAGACTGACTTATTATTTCAGCGCTCTCGATCTCTGCCACACTAAACATTGTCAGCAACGTGCTTCCTCTGCAGGTTGAAACACGCCTTTTGATTGAAATATTCAGAGAGCCGTGCTTGTTCTCCAGGCCTGTTACACCGCCAGACTCTCTCCAGCAGCCTGATGTATCACTGTACAGAACAGAACAGCACCCCAGGATATAGTGCTTGTTCTCCAGGCCTGTTACACCGCCAGACTCTCTCCAGCAGCCTGATGTATCACTGTACAGAACAGAACAGCACCCCAGGATATAGTGCTTGTTCTCCAGGCCTGTTACACCGCCAGACTCTCTCCAGCAGCCTGATGTGTCACCGTACAGAACAGAACAGCACCCCAGGATATAGTGCTTGTTCTCCAGGCCTGTTACACCGCCAGACTCTCTCCAGCAGCCTGATGTGTCACCATACAGAACAGAACAGCACCCCAGGAATTAGTGCTTGTTCTCCAGGCCTGTTACACCGCCAGACTCTCTCCAGCAGCCTGATGTGTCACCATACAGAACAGAACAGCACCCCAGGAATTAGTGCTTGTTCTCCAGGCCTGTTACACCGCCAGACTCTCTCCAGCAGCCTGATGTGTCACCATACAGAACAGAACAGCACCCCAGGAATTAGTGCTTGTTCTCCAGGCCTGTTACACCGCCAGACTCTCTCCAGCAGCCTGATGTGTCACCGTACTGAACAGCACAGCACCCCAGGAATTAGTGCTTGTTCTCCAGGCCTGTTACACCGCCAGACTCTCTCCAGCAGCCTGATGTGTCACCATACAGAACAGAACAGCACAGCACCCCAGGATATAGTGCTTGTTCTCCAGGCCTGTTACACCGCCAGACTCTCTCCAGCAGCCTGATGTGTCACCATACAGAACAGAACAGCACAGCACCCCAGGATATAGTGCTTGTTCTCCAGGCCTGTTACACCGCCAGACTCTCTCCAGCAGCCTGATGTCACCATACAGAACAGAACAGAACAGCACCCCAGGATATAGTGCTTGTTCTCCAGGCCTGTTACACCGCCAGACTCTCTCCAGCAGCCTGATGTGTCACCGTACAGAACAGAACAGAACAGCACCCCAGGATATAGTGCTTGTTCTCCAGGCCTGTTACACCGCCAGACTCTCTCCAGCAGCCTGATGTGTCACCGTACAGAACAGAACAGCACCTCAGGATATAGTGCTTGTTCTCCAGGCCTGTTACACCGCCAGACTCTCTCCAGCAGCCTGATGTGTCACCGTACAGAACAGAACAGCACCCCAGGATATAGTGCTTGTTCTCCAGGCCTGTTACACCGCCAGACTCTCTCCAGCAGCCTGATGTATCACCATACAGAACAGAACAGCACCCCAGGATATAGTGGATAAATGCCTTGCAATAAAATTTAAAAAATCAGAACATTTATCTTCAGCGGTAACCAACCCTGTGTGTGGGTTTGTGTGTGGCTTCCCTTGGGTCTCAGATCAGGTTTAGCCAGTCATAATAAATAAAATATGCTCCTAAATCAACTTGACTTTAGGAGAATATTCTGTTATTTATTTTTTAAACATTACAGAAGTTGTGAGTGCATTTTTACCTTCCTTCTCTCATGTAGGATATTCAAGCTGCTTGTATGAGAAACATGCATTTTCTGTGTCCGTCTAATCTTAGTATTTTCACCAAGCCGACCAAGCTTTA